>NC_064638.1:166618564-166921594 GCF_023864345.2 Schistocerca serialis cubense | reverse complement strand
CCTAATTTGGTGCTACGTCGCGTTACGATATGATAACGCACTTCGTGGAATACAACGATCTTCGCGTGCATTTGTGAGTTGCCGTTGTCCAGACCTGGGCTGAAAGGCATGTGCACATTCTGCTGACCACTGGTGACAACATTGGGGTATTGTGGAGTCCACTCCCTACACGTTTAACGCAGTTCTGCGGTAAGACCATACAGCCTCCAGTGGACCCACCATGCGCTCATGCTGAAACTCCGACAGTCGCACAAGTGGTTCACGTCCACGGTGTTACGGCATGCTGACAATGTTGCAGACACAAATGGAGCTCCGTAGGCCACGGCAAACTGGGTTCTACTACTTCTGGAAGCGAACACCTGCTAAGAAGGTTGCAGCATTCCACGGCTTATAGCGTGGTTCTTGGTTTGTCAGCAGCGCTGAGCGTAAGTCATAGTTACTCACATGCAAGTGTCCTTTTCTTCAATTACCAGTCGTGTCAGCTGCAGTTTGCATGAAAATGCTGTGAGACGCAGCGGACATTTGGAAGCAGTTTGATAACTTTTCTTATGTCTTTTCCACATTTTCATCATTTCCGAAAATACCTTACGCGTTTTGACATTCCGTGATTTTTAAAGCCAATGTTATGTCAACCATATAAAATTGTCATTAGATACACTGTATCACGTCAACATTCTCAGTCCAAATGACCGATTGTCGTAACGCGTAAGATGTTTTATTATTTCCAAAAATAGTAGTGTATTACAGAGCCAAACTGATCGTCATCTGAGAGATCAATAGTTTTATTTTCCATTGTTATATACATGGAAGAAGCCTGGAGATACTAGAAGGTATCAGATAGATTATATAATGGTAAGACAGAGATTTAGGAACCAGGTTTTAAACGGTAAGACATTTCCAGAGGCAGATGTGGACTCTCACGACAATCTATTGGTTATGAACTGTAGATTAAAAATGAAGAAACTGCAAAAAGGTGGGAATTTAAGGAAATGGGACCTGGATAAACTGACTAAACCAGAGGTTGTTCAGAGTTTCAGAGTGAGCATAAGGGAAAAATTGACAGGAATGAGGGAAAGAAATACATTAGAAGGAGAATGGGTAGCTTTGAGGGATGAAATAGTGAAGGCAGCAGAGGATCAAGTAGGTAAAAATACGAGGGCTAATAGAAATCCTTGGGTAACAGAAGAAATACTGAATTTAATTGATGAAAGGAGAAAATACAAAAATGCAGTAAATGAAGCAGGCAAAAAGGAATACAAACGTCTCAAAAATGAGATCGACAGGAAGTGCAAAATGGCTAAGCAGGGATGGCTAGAGGACAAATTTAAGGATGTAGAGGCTTATCTCACTCGGGGTAAGATATATACTGCCTACAGGAAAATTGAGGAAACCTTTGGAGAAAACAGAACTACTTGCATGAATATCAAGAATTCAGATAGAAACCTAGTTCTAAGCAAAGAAGGGAAAGCAGAAAGATGGAAGGAGTATATAGAGGTTCTATACAAGGGCTATGTACTTGAGGAAAATTTATGGAAATGGAAGAGGATGTAGATGAAGATGAGACGGGAGATACGATACTACATCAAGAGTTTGACAGAGCACTGAAATACTTGAGTCGAAACATGGCCCCAGGAGTAGACAACATTCCATTAGAACTACTGACAAGCTTGGGAGAGCCAGTCCTGACAAAACTCTACTATCTGGTGAGCAAGATGTATGAGACAGGCAAAATACCCTCAGACTAAAAGAAAAATATAATAATTCCAATCCCAATGAAAGCAAGTGTTGACATATGTGAAAATTATCGAACTATCAGTTTAATAAGTCACAGCTCCAAAATACTAATTTGAATTCTTCACAGGCGAATGGAAAACTGGTAGAAGCCGACTTCCGGGAAGATCAGTTTGGATTCCGCAGAAATATTGGAACACGTGAGGCGATACTGACCTAAGACTTACCTTAGGAAACAGATTAAGGAAAGGCTAATCTACGTTTATAGCATTTGTAGACTTAGAGAAAGCTTTGGGCAGTGTTTACTGGAATACTCTCTTTCGAATTCTGAAGGTGGCAGGGGTAAAATACAGGGAGCGAAAGGCTATTTACAATTTGTACAGAAACCAAATGGCAGTTATAAGAGTCGAGGGGCATGAATGGAAAGCAGTGGTTGGGTAGGGAGTGAGACAGGGTTGTAGCCTATCCCCGATGTAATTCCATCTGGCAATGGCAAGGAAAGCATTTCTGAAGATGAGAAATTTGTTAACATAGAGTATAGATATGTCAGGAAGTCGCTTCTGAAAATATTTCTGTGGAGTGTAGCCATGTATGGAAGTGAAACAAGGACGATGAATGGTTTGGACAAGGAGACAATAGAAGCTTTCGAAATGTGGTGCTACTGAAGAATGCTGAAGATTACATGGGTAAATCACGTAACTGACGAGGAGGTATTGAATAGAATTGGAGAGAAGAGGACTTTGTGGCACAGCTTGACTAGAAGAAGGTATCGGTTGGTAGGACATGTTCTGAGGCTTCAAGGGATCACCAATTTAGTATTGGAGGGCAGCATGGAGGGTAAAAATCGTAAAGGGAGACCAAGAGATGAATACACTAAGCGGATTCAGAAGGATGTAGGTGGCAGTAGGTACTGGGAGATGGAGAAGCTTGCACAGGATACAGTAGCATTGAGAGCTGCATCAGGCCAGTCTCAGGACTGAAGACCACAACAACAACATGTACAGGGTGTCTCATTTGTCTCGACCACCCTAAATAACTGGTTGTCCCGATGCAAATTACAAAGAGTTTCAAGCAAATGTTCTTCAACCGTCAGGGGGACATCAATCATAATGATTGCCTTCGTTGTAGCTTTGGTTTTTACAAAGATGTGAAGAGCGGTATGACTTTTTTAAATGGCACCCTGTATTTTTTATTCGGTAATTCATTTCCTCTCCTGAAGGCATATTCAAAAATGTATCACAGTGTACCATTCACTGAAACACAACGTTAGAAATTGCATTACTCAACAGTGCTTAGTGCAGGTACGCGGACTATTGGAACATATCCACGTGCTGACGTTAACAGAGGACAAATGTAAACATGAGTGCTATGCACACCCGTCATTCCGTCAACCATCGTCAGTTGAAGAGTTGTGTGAGTAGAATGTACACCAACGAAGAGAAGGTACAAATGCTACTCATCTATGGTGAATGTAAGTTAGCAGAACAGTAACTGCAATGCTGTTCTCTTATGTATGGATACATTTAGTACAGTAGTTCAGTCCTTTTAAATACTGTTGTGTAGAGTAGGAATACAGTAAAGGCTGTCCTTCCTACGTTTCTTTTATTGTTGTTGTTGATGTTGTTGTTGTTGTTGAAGGCAGGTGAAATGCTACGCAGGCAGCGGAACTGTACAGAGAGCGATATCCTGACAAGAACCCACCATCCCGACGGATGTTTTCTCGTCTTGTTGTGACGCTTCAGAAAATGGGAAGTTTCAACCCACGACAACGCAATCGTCGTAATACTCGCACAGACGAAGCTGCCGGAGTTACTGTTCTCGCTTCCATTGCTATGAATGCAATGGGGGCACACGACAGCTGGAATACGAGACTGGCATTCATAAAACCAGTGTACATCGTATTCTTACACGTCACCAATTCCATCCTTACCATGTACACCTACAACAAGATTTGCATGGAAATGGTTTCCAGAATCGTGCGCAGTTGTGTCAGTGGGCGCAGCAGCCAACCCGAACTTCTTCTCCAATGTTCTATTTACCAATGAATGTTCTTTCTGAAACGAAGGATAGGTAAATACAAGAAGCATGCGTTATTGGTCCAGCAACAACCCCCGATGGCTTAGACAGGTGGAACATCACCCTCAATGGGAACGTCTGGTGTGGGACGCTTGGTACTACAATTATTGGCCCTTATTTCATCGATGGTAGTTTAAACGCCACAGTGTATGCCAACTTCCTCAGGAGAGTTCTTCCTCCTCTTCTGGATGAAGTGCAGCTAACAACCAGAGTGCTCATGTGGTATCAACACGATGGATGTCCAGCACATAATGCCTTGCGTGCACGTCGTATTCTGAACCAAGGCATCCTGCCAGATGGATTGGTTCGAGGAGGAACAGTAACTTGGCCTGATTTAAATCCTCAGGACTTTTTTAATTGGGGTGCATTAAAGACTTTGTCTACCACGATATTCCAACAACTCCAGAGGATATGCAGGAACGTATCGTGCTTGTTCGTAATTCTCTTCATCAGGCAACACTGGAAGCACTAAACAATTCTTCCATTCAACGAGTGCACCACTGTATCGGTGTTCATGGTCATCACTTTGAGCACCTTTGAATTTTCTACTCCTGGGCAATGGTACAGGAAAGTAAAAGTCAGTTTTTGTATTACGTTTTTACTTGGTTTTCTTTTGTTTTCTGACAACTCCAGGAAGTGGACGAGTTTGTGATCCCGGGCGCAAAGTCAATGTTGTGTTATGTAATCAATAACGTTGTGTTTCAGTGAATGGTACACTGTGATACATTTTTGAATAGGTCTTTAGGATAGGAAATGAATTACCGAATAAAAAATACAGAGTGTCATTTAAAAAAGTCATACCGCTGTTCATATCTTTGTAAAAAACGAAGCTACAACGAAGGAAATCATGCTGACTGATGTCCCCCCGACGGCTAATGAACATTTTCTTGAAACATTTTGTAATTTGCATCTGGACAAACAGTTACATAGGGTGGTTCAAATGGCTCTGACAACTATGGGACTTAACATCTGAGGTCATCAGTCCGCTAGACTTAAAGAGCTACTTAAACCTAAGCAACCTAAGGACATCACACAGATCCATGCCCGAGGCAGGATTCGAACCTGCGACTGTAGCAGCAGCGCGGTTCCGGACTGACGCGCCTAGAACCGCTCGGCCACCGTGGCCGTCACATAGGGTGGTCAAGATAAATGGGACACCCTGTATATTAATTTTTTCAGATACTTGGATGTGTGAGATGTTAAGCTGATTGTTTGGTGAATCCCCCATTAACCTGTCTTTACTATCTTCTGGATTGTATGGACGATGTCTTTTCCCAACTATGACGAAGGTATCCTGGTCGATACCGACTCCTTTTATGAAGCCGGGTTGGCCGGCTCATTAAGTCTTCGGGCACTCCGTGTTTTTTCCGTAATCACAGAGCCGCTTCCCGGCCGACACCCACACAGCCCCACCAGCAGCCCCGCCCCCCAGGCGTCGGTCCCCGGCGGCCTTATTAAAAACTCGTGCCCGGCAATTACTGCGGCAAGCGCAACCTGCAGCGCGGCCCGCGAACGACGCTGCTGAAATATGCAGCCGCAGTTAGAGAGACTCGTTACACCCAGGGAGGAGAAGCAGAGAGAGACGCGGAAGGGGAGGTGCAGCAGACACGCTGTGCGCCGAGCTGCCTGCACTGTGGCGAGGAGCCGCGACCCCAGCTGTGTGGCATTCCTACAAGAACGTGTATACAGAGTAAAAGGCATATTACTATGAACAAAACTAGGTCTACTTTGCGTCTTCGGGTCGATTCCACAATGCCAGGTCTTGTAAGCGATGACATCACGGTCGGCAAAAGATTCTAATCCAGGTAGAGATACCTTCTCACAGCGGACAATTGCGGGTGTAGACTACGCACTGCCAGCTTCTCCACTTGCAATATCGAGTGAAAAATTAACTCGAAATCCACGAAAAAAAAAATCGGTCCATTCAATATCACACTTTGTGCAGTTCCATTTGTGCCAAGTTTATTCTCGAGGCTTATTATGTGTTTGCAGACATGTGATGGCGACGTTGACGATATACACGTCGACGAGGCATAGTGCTTCAATGCTGTTGCAGATAGAGCTCACAGCGGAATGGTTCCGCTGGCATGCACTGCCCGCTTATATAGGGAGCAAACGACCTTGATTACGTAACGCAGCTGATAAGGGACGTAGACTCTGCAGGCAACAGCAGGCGGACTGAGCCATGCGGGTTGCGTAACCAGCAGGCTAGGCGCCCAGCGGGTAGTGCGGCACTATGTTTGCGATTTTTTTTCAAACTGTTGCACCCTTGAGCCCCCGGTTCGCGATGTACGCTCACCGGTTAATGGCTGACGCTACAGAGCAAAGACTTCACATCCCACTACACGTGTGGTGCGATAGTGTCTTTCCCATTACTCTGTGGAGTAGATCCGGCGTGGCGACATATCAGGGACGGGTGGTGGTAGCGCAGTTCTTTTTACATAAAACTCGGCTACAGACTCTGCTAAATATGTTCAAGGAAGTGCTGAAAAGTGATGCCTCCAAATTTTTCATGAGAAAGCTCTTAAAACTTTTTTTTTATAATACCAACGTTAAAATAACATTTAACATGTTTATCCTTCATGTCAAGATACAGATTGAAATGGTTCTGAGCACTATGGTACTTAACATTTGAGGTCATAAGTCCCCTCGAACTTAGAACTACTTAAGCCTAACTAACCTAAGGACATCACACAGATCCATGCCCGAGGCAGGATTCGAAACTGCGACCGTAGCAGCAGTTCGATTCCGGACTGAAGCGACTAGAACCGCTCAGCCACATCTGCCGGCTTCTCGGAACTTTTGCTGATAATATCTGCATACTCCAGCTTACTCATGTCAAGCAAACCGATTTTTCAGAAAGGGACGTACTTCCGTTGATGGAACGACATACAACGTTTGCTTTGCAGAAGATCCGCTATGACAATAAAACGTTGTCGATTGGTCCAATAACTAATAAAAGTACTGCCGGTAATGAACGAAAACGGATATTGTAAAGTACTAACACATGATTACTGTGCCTAATCAGAGGACATAAAGTGTTAAATTGCGGGAAGAAGGGTGGTACATTTTGTGCTAAGTACAAACATCTGCATCACATGCGTTCATACTTTGCACTGACTACCACACTTTAAGAAGCAACAGAGTGTCAAATACAGTAATTTCAACATGTATGAAGCTTGTCAAGCGCCTCAATATTCATAGTCTTTTCAGACCTAAAATGTCTGCGAAAATACGCTAGGTAAACAAAAGAGTGTAATGTTTACGTCAAGCAGTTCGATATTAATTTTACACAAACACACGTATCAAATTGGAGCTAAATCATAACTGTGAACTCTAAAGTAAGTACCCCAGTACCTAAATAGTTACAAATAAGACGCTAAATTAAGAGTTGACATATTTCACGTTAGGCGTGACAGACCGATGTAAAACTAAGCTGACCAGTTGACAACTGCAGAAAGTACCCGATACCTAAAATACTAGGCTTATCAGGCAAGCACACAAACAAATTGGCGGTCCTAATTATTGGAAGACCCTAATTAATTAGGCCTTATCTTGGATTAAGTCAAAATACGTTCTCAAAGAAAATATTAACATATCTAAATTGTTGTCAAGCACCATTTTAGCAGGAACAAAGGTAAAGTATTGTGTTATAGATAAGAAATATAATATCGATGATCCTGAATGCAATTCTTGCTTTTATTACAAATGATTGAGGCCTACTAGAGGCTATGCACAATATCAATTTCGACAAAGACTGCAGTGCATAGCAAGTGGCTCTTTGGCACTAAGACTCTCCAAAACGTACTTAGACTGTATTTTCCATAATAAACGCCAGCATTCAAAAAGGAGTTTGTACCGTTTTAAAAGCAGCACAGGTCTAGGAACAAAGAAAGTAGGTATTTTATTACGATGTATCACTTGAACTGCAAGACAACTGCTTCATTTATCCACACACACAGCGACCAAAGACGGTGACAGCGATGCAAAATCGCCATAGGCAATGTCAGGATCGACATCCCGAAAGTAAGATTTTTGATAACATTAGCTATCATTTATCGAGTACACAGACTATATATATATATATATATATATATATATATATATAGTGTGTGTGTGTGTGTCTAATATGCAAGTATACCTACGAAAATTCGAGTAACAGAAAAAGCAGCACCAACCTTCAAGTTAGATTTATATCATGTATTTAATTCACGAAAAAACGTTGACACTGACTGCAGAAACATGCAGATGAGACTTCTGCAACCCTTAATTATAACTTACATTGCATCCATAATCACCAACGTTATTTTTGTATCTCACCTCCCTCCCCTCCCCCCCCCCCCTTAAATGTTCTATACTCCTACCACGATTTAGAAGCACAATATATCGTCAAATTAAAAACTTCCATACTTAACTTGTCTCTAAAAGTTCCTAAAATACACACAACTCACTTACTGAGGACGTTAAATTCATTCCACATGACAAAGTAAACAATAACAATAGTGCAAGAAGTACCTCACTGCGCATCTTGGGACTTCATAGCAATATGACGAGGAAGACTATGAGCAGCACAGTGCAAAACATTGTCATATTCTGCGTTTAACTGCGGATACTGTACTAACGAAAAAACTACAAGGAACGAAGCTTGTCTAGCTTAAATGGGGAAACCAGATGGCGCTATAGTTGGCCCGCTAGATAGCGCTGCCATAAGTCAAACAGATATCAACTGCGTTTTTTAAATAGGAATCCCTCATTTTTTATTACATATTCGTGTACTACGTAAAGAAATATGATTGTTTTAGATGGGCCACTTTTTTCGCTTTGTGATAGACGGCGCTGTAATAGTCAAAAACATATGGCTCACAATTTTAGACGAACAGTTGTTAACGGGTAGGTTTTTTAAATTAAAATACAGAACGTAGGTACGTTTGAACATTTTATGTCGGTTGTTCCAATGTGATATATGTACCTTTGTGAACTTATCATGCTGTTACAGCGTGATTACCTGTAAATACCACATTAATACAATAAATTTTCAAAATGATGTCCGTCAACCTCAATGCATTTGGCAATACGTGTGACGACATTCCTCTCAACAGCGAGTAGTTCGCCTTCCGTAATGTTCACACATGCATTGACAATGCGCTGACGCTTGATGTCAAGCGTTGTCGGTGGATCACGATAGCAAATATCCTTCAACATTCCCCACGGAATAAAATCCGGGGACGTCAGGTTTGGTGAACGTGCGGGCCACCTGTCATGAAATATGCTATTCAATACCGCTTCAACCGCGCGCGAGCTATGTGCCGGACATCCATCATGATGCAAGTTCATCGCCATTCTGTCATGCATGCCATCGATAAAACGGGGGCCAATTATCTTTCCTCCCATAATGCCGCACCATACATTAACCCGCCAAGGTCGCTGATGTTCCACTTGTGGCAGCCACCGTGGATTTTCCGTTGCCCAATAGTGCATATTATACCGGTTTACGTTACCGCTATTGGTGAATGACGCTTCGTCGCTAAATAGGACGCGTACAAAAAATCTGTCATCGTCCCGTAATTTCTCTCATGCCCAGTGGCAGAATTGTACATGACGTTCAAAGTCGTCGCCATGCAAGTCCTGGTGCGTAGAAATATGGTACGGGTGCAATCGATGTTGATGTAGCATTCTCACCACCGACGTCTTTAGGATTACCGGTTCTCGCGCAATTTGTCTGCTACTGATGTGCGGATTAGCCACGACAGCAGCTAAAACACCTACTTGGGCATCATCATTTGATGCAGGTCGTGGCTGACGTTTCACATGTGGCTGAACACTTCCTGTTTCCTTAAATAACGCAACTATCTGGCCAACGGTCCAGACACTTGGATGATGTCGTCCAGGATACCGAGCAGCATACGTAGCTCACGCCCGTTGGGCATTTTGATCACAGTTGTCATACATCAACACTATATCGACCTTTTCCGCAAGTGGTAAACGGTCCATTTTAACACGGGTAATGTATCACGAAGCAAATACCGTCTGCACTGGTGGAATGTTACGTGACATCACGTACTTAATACGTTTGTGACTATTACAGCGCCATCTGTCACAAAGCGAAAAAAGTGGTCCAACTAAAACATTCATATTTCCTTACATACTACACGAATATGTAGTAATAAATGGGAGTTTCTATTTTAAAAAAAGAAGCTGATATCCGTTTGACCTATGGCAGCCCCATCCAACGGGTCAACCATAGCGCCATCTGGTTTCCCCCTTCAGTCTAGACGAGTTTCGTTCTTTGTAGTTTTTTGTTTGATGCTTATTTCCTGAGATATCAAGCCCTGTCACTATCAATGGACCACACTATATATTTGTGTGTGTGTGTTTGTAATATGCAAGTATCCCTATGAAAAGTCGAGGAAAAATATATTTTCTCGGAATGCGTTAAGATTTCACACTCCTCTCAAGCTGCACCAACCTTCAAGTTAGATTTATATCATACTCGTATTTAATTCACGCAAATACTTTGACACTGACTGCAGAAACATGCAGAAGAGCACTACTGCATCCAGAATTACCAATGTTATTTTCACATCTAAAACCCTCCAAACGTTCTATATTCTTACCACACTTTAGAAGCACGATATATCGTCCATACTTAACTTGTCTCTATAAGTTATTAAAATATACACAACTCGCTTACTGTGAACATTAAATTCATCAACAATACTAACAAATATGATTTACAACCTGAATTACAGCATAACTAAAAAAGTAAACAATAAAAATAGTGCAATAAGTAGCTCGTTGCACATCTTGGACTTCATAGCAACATGATGAGATAGACTACCAGTAGCAGAGTACAAAACATTGTCACATTCTGCTGTTACACTATGGATACTGTATTCTTCCTGTAAAAAAATGTATATATACATAACCACCCATGAGTGTCAATGTTGGCAACAGACTAGGAATTCAGCCTGACACTGACAGCAGTCGCGCAGGATCTGGTGGACCCAATGGTGCGTGCCTGCTACGCCATACCTGCAGTGGCTCTGGACTGTGAGCGGCCTCTGTCGCCATGATACATGACAGCCGGACAGCCAGCTGCAGCCACTCAACCCATTTGCCGTTGTAACCCCACTATTACGGCATCATCGTTCATGTTTAATACCGCAAGCCTGATCCTAGTTGCTATTGTATGAACTGAACTCTATCTCTTGCTGCATTATTTGTAATTAGTCTTCGTATACTTGGGGAAATACAAATTAAGTAAATCTTCTGTTTTGTTGTTTTAACTTGTTCGCTGATTATTTCAGCTACTTTCCACATTTCCTACAATGATACTTGCTGCGCCACTCTGTAGCCCATCTCTCCTTACCGTTGTGTACCAAGTCGTGCACAGTAGGAGGCAACTGGTAGCGCTGCGTGAACTCAGACTGCTTCCCACATCATTAGATATTTTGACCTCTAGACTTCCAGTACGAACAACAGAAGAACCACAGCCCCATGATGCATAGAAAATGTGGGTACAGGAGCATCTTGAATGGACTCTGTTTCGGCAGTGCTGGGTTCTATTCACTGGCGAGTGCAGGATTTCATTGATGACACCAGATCTTCACGAAGGAGTGCAGCTAGTCGTAGTGCCCCTTTGCAGTCGCAGTCCACTTTAATGACCTGAAAAGAACAGGCAGTATATCAGCATAAAATACTAAACATACTAATTAGTAGAACATATAATTCTCCATCGCATGAGATAAAACGCATTGCCAAAACATTTAATTTTCTACCCAAAGTCTTCACTTAAAGAAAGCACCTATACTTATGAGCTAGCCCAATAGTTGATGACGCAGTCTGACGGAAAAGCCCTCTGTGTATTTATTTATTTATTTATTTATTTTATTTATGTGGATAATTCTTTTGGAGTATAAGGTTAATCAACGTTCGCTATGCTTGTTTGTAACTTATTTTCGTTGCTCTCAACTCCTTTCATACTTCCACAGCGACCCTCTTTCCTGATTTCTTTCTTTCCTTAATCCTTTTTGTGTATTGCTTTTTTAAGTAGTGTTTTGTTATGTTTTGTGTCCCATCTAATTTCAACGTTTCTCCTATCATTGATTATTTAAGTGAACCAAGTGGGTTTGGTTTTACAGTTGTTTAGTTTGATAAATACCTACTAGGCTATTGTGTTTTATTCTTTCGACATGTTTATTTATTTATTTATTTATTGTTCCGTAGGACCACATTAAGGAGAAGGCTCCATGGTCATGGAACGAGTCAATACATGAAATTATAACACGATTGTAGAAACAGATAAAATGAAATATAAGAAACATATTCAGTTGTAGATTGTAGAAACAGATAAAATGAAATATAAGAAACATATTCAGGCGACAAGTCGTTAGTTTAAATAAAGAAAATCAAGAATGTAACACTGGAATTTGCTTAATTTTTTAGCTCTTCCCGGAGCTCCTCGACAGAATAGGAGTGAGCCATGAGGAAACTCTTCAGTTTAGACTTAAAGTGTTTGGGCTACTGCTAAGATTTTTGAGTCGTTGTGGTTGCTTATTGAAAATGGATGCAGCAGAATACTGCACTCCTTTCTGCACAAGAGTCAAGGAAGTGCATTCCACATGCAGATTTGATTTCTGCATAGTATTAACTGAGTGAAAGCTGCTAATTCTTGGAATAGGCTAATATTGGTAACAACAAACGACATTAAAGAAAATATATTCTGTGAGGGCAATGTCAAAATTCCCAGACTATTGAATAGGGGTCGACAAGAGGTTTTCGAACTTACACCACACATAGCTCGAACAGCCTGCTTTTGAGCTAAAAATACCCCCAAAATAATAACATATGACATAAGCGTATGAAAATATGCGAAGTAGACTACTTTTCGTGTTGAAATGTCACTTATTTCAGATACTGTTCTAATGGTAGTTTCTGAACAAGATCCTGAACATGGGCTTTCCACAACAGCTTACTATCTATCCGAACGCCTAGGAACTTGAACTGTTCCATCTCGCTTATAATATGCCCATTCTGTCTGATTAAAATATCAGTTCTTGTTGAATTGTGAGTTAGAAACTGTAAAAACTGAGTCTTACTGTGATTTAGCATCAAATTATTTTCCACAAGCCACGAACTTATTTCATGAACTACATTATTTGATAATGTTTCAATATTACACACAAGATCCTTCACTACCAAGCTGGTGTCATCAGCAAACAGAAATATTTTTGAATCACCTGTAATACTAGAAGGCATATCATTTGTATAAATAAGAAACAGCAGTGGCCCCAGCACCAACCTTTGAGGAATGCCCCATTTAACAGTGCCCCATTGGGACTAAACATCACTACCACTCTCAATATTGCGGAGAATTACCTTCTGCTTTTTGTTCTTAAAGTAAGAGGCGAACCAATTGTAAGCTACTCCCCTTACTCCATAATGGTCCAATTTCTGCAGTAATATTTTGTGGTCAACACAGTCAAAAGCCTTCGTCAAATCAAAGAAAACACCTACCGTTCGCAACCTTTTATTTAATCCGTCCAAAACCTCACAGAGAAAAGAGACTATAGCATTTTCAGTTGTTAAGCCATTTCTAAAACCAAACTGTACATTTGACAGCAAATTATGTGAATTTAAATGCTCCAGTAACCTTGTATATACAACCCTCTCGATAACTTTAGCAAACACCGATGGCATAGAAATAGGTTTATAATTGTCAACATTATCCCTGTCTCCCTTTTTATAAAATGGCTTCACTACCAAGTACTTTAATTGGTCAGGAAACCGGCCACTCCTAAAGGAAAAGTTACAGATATGGCTAAGTACTGGGATAACATACATGGAACAATACTTCAGTATTCTGCTAGATACCCCGTCATATCCATGAGAGTTCTTGCTCTTTAGTTATTTAATTATTAATTCAATCTCCCTCTTGTCAGTATCATGGAGGAGCATTTCAGGTAACAGTCTCGGAACACTTTTTTCTACGAGCGCTATATGATTCCTTGTTGGGACTAGGTTTCTATTTACGAGGGCAGTTCAATAAGTAATGCAACACATTTTTTTTCTCGGCCAATTTTGGTTGAAAAAACCGGAAATTTCTTGTCGAATATTTTCAAACATTCCCGCTTCGTCTCGTATAGTTTCATTGACTTCCGACAGGTGGCAGCGCTGTACGGAGCTGTTAAAATGGCGTCTGTAACGGATGTGCGTTGCAAACAACGGGTAGTGATCGAGTTTCTTTTGGCGGAAAACCAGGGCATCTCAGATATTCATAGGCGCTTGCAGAATGTCTACGGTGATCTGGCAGTGGACAAAAGCACGGTGAGTCGTTGGGCAAAGCGTGTGTCATCATCGCCGCAAGGTCAAGCAAGACTGTCTGATCTCCCGCGTGCGGGCCGGCCGTGCACAGCTGTGACTCCTGCAATGGCGGAGCGTGCGAACACACTCGTTCGAGATGATCGACGGATCACCATCAAACAACTCAGTGCTCAACTTGACATCTCTGTTGGTAGTGCTGTCACAATTGTTCACCAGTTGGGATATTCAAAGGTTTGTTCCCGCTGGGTCCCTCGTTGTCTAACCGAACACCATAAAGAGCAAAGGAGAACCATCTGTGCGGAATTGCTTGCTCGTCATGTGGCTGAGGGTGACAATTTCTTGTCAAAGATTGTTACAGGCGATGAAACATGGGTTCATCACTTCGAACCTGAAACAAAACGGCAATCAATGGAGTGGCGCCACACCCACTCCCCTACCAAGAAAAAGTTTAAAGCCATACCCTCAGCCGGTAAAGTCATGGTTATAGTCTTCTGGGACGCTGAAGGGGTTATTCTGTTCGATGTCCTTCCCCATGGTCAAACGATCAACTCTGAAGTGTATTGTGCTACTCTTCAGAAATTGAAGAAACGACTTCAGCGTGTTCGTAGGCACAAAAATCTGAACGAACTTCTCCTTGTTCATGACAACGCAAGACCTCACACAAGTCTTCGCACCCGAGAGGAGCTCACAAAACTTCAGTGGACTGTTCTTCCTCGTGCACCCTACAGCCCCGATCTCGCACCGTCGGATTTCCATATGTTTGGCCCAATGAAGGACGCAATCCGTGGGAGGCACTACGCGGATGATGAAGAAGTTATTGATGCATTACGATGTCGGCTCCGACATCGACCAGTGGAATGGTACCGTGCAGGCATACAGGCCCTCATTTCAAGGTGGCGTAAGGCCGTAGCATTGAATGGAGATTACGTTGAAAAATAGTGTTGTGTAGCTAAAAGATTGGGGAATAACCTGGTGTATTTCAATGCTGAATAAAAAAAACCCTGTTTCAGAAAAAAAATGTATTGCATTACTTATTGAACTGCCCTCGTAGTTCACCTGCTATATTCAGAAAGTGATTATTAAATACTGTACATATATGCGACTTATCACTAACACGGACATTCCCACTACGTACTGATTCCATATCCTCGACCTGTCTCTGCAGACCAGCCACTTCCTTTACGACTGACCATATGGTTTTAATTTTATCCTCAGACTTAGCTATTCTATCTGCATACCACATACTTTTTGCCTTCCTAATAATATTTTAAGCACCTTACAGTACTGTTTGTAATGGGCTGCTGCATTTAGATTGTGACTGTTTATAACGTTTTGATATAATTGCCACTTTGTTCTACAAGGTATTCTTATCCCTTTAGTCAGCCACCCAGGCTGCCTGTTTGTGCTACTACCCTGTTTTGAACGTTCTAACGGAAAGCAACTTTCAAAGAGCACGAGAAAAGTCTTGAGGAAAGCATTATATTTATCGTCTACTGTATCAGCACTATAAACATCTTGCCACTCTTGTTCCTTGATAAGGTTTACAAAAGTCTCTACAGTAACTGGATCAGCTTTCCTAAAATGATGGTAACTATATTTAACATGTGTTGCAGCACAAAAATCTTTTAGACTTAAAATTTGTGCATCATGATCTGAAAGCCCATTCACCTTTTCGCTAACAGAATTCTCTTCTAGTAATGAGGAATGAACAAAAATATTGTCTATGATTGTTCTACTGTTCCCTTGCACTCTCGTTGGAAAGAATACGGTTTGCATAAGATTATATGAATTAAGGAGGTCCACCAGCATCCTTTGGATCTGAGCACTATGGGACTTAACATCTATGGTCATCAGTCCCCTAGAACTTAGAACTACTTAAAGCTAACTAACCTAAGGACATTACACAACACCCAGTCATCACGAGGCAGAGAAAATCCCTGACCCCGCCGGGAATCTAACCCGGGAACCCGGGCAGCATCCTTTTCCTTGCACAATAACTTATACAATTAATATTGAAGTCACCACATATAACTAACTTTTTGTATTACCTATAAAGTGGACCAAGAACCTCCTCTGGCTTTAGCAAAAATGTTGTGAAATCGGAGTCTAGGGATCTATAAATAACAACAGTAAGAAGTTTAGCTCCACTAAATTTAACCACATCTGCACAACATTCAAACACCTTTTCAGTGCAGTACTTTGAAACATCAATTGACTCAAATGCGATACCGTTTTTCACATACATGGCTACTCCCCCACACCGCAAAGAGCTCCTAGAAAAGCTGCCAGCCAACCTGTATCCTGGTAAAGGAAGCCTCTAAATTATCTCTTTATTTAAGACGTGTTCAGATATACCAATAATTTCAGAGTCAACATCTATAAGCAGTTCACTGACTTTATCTCTAATACCCTGTATATTTTGATGAAATATACTAATTCCCTCATTAATCGGATACCTAAGCTTTGTCGAAAGTGGTTTCTTTGTTAGAGAGACTTCCCTTAAGTAGCTGACTTCAATCTAAAAAAGGTACAGCTCTAACACCCACAACTACCGGAATTTTCCCATGAGTGATCCCACCACCCCACCTATGCTGCCACCTATAAGCTTTGCCAACCTCCCCTTTCCATACCTGTTGAGGTGCAGGCCATGTCTAGTGAAACCCATCCTGCTGATAGACTCCACCGACACCACTGAAATGTGACTCATGCCTTCTGTCACCAGCGCACCCCCAAGTCTCATGTTATTACGCCTGACGGCTGTATTAAGATGAGGCCGATCGTGACTCTGAAACAGTTCCACGAAATGCACATTCGTGTTGCCAGTCTGAGTGGCTATCTTTTCCCGGTCACCATCTATGTCGTACTCCCCATCCCTATCAATACTATTACCAGCCCCACCCACAATCACTACCTGATCCTCTTTAGTAAAATCCCTACATAACCCCCCTATGTTAACAGTCACCTGAGACAATCCTGCATTGGGCTTCACAATGCTGGTGACCTGGTACTCACTCCCCAAAACTTCCTGCAACTGCTGGCCTACACCTCTACTATGAGAACTACCTAACAGCAGAACCTTCTTCTTTCTCTTAGACTTTGCAACTGTCCTAGCCACCGTAACTGTTGAGGTCTGCTGCATACTTCCTACATCTACAGCTACTAGAGATTCCTCTCCACTAGACTCTGACAGTTGGTCATATCTATTACAAACACCAATAGTAAAACTATCTGAAAATCTCCTTCCCCTAGCAGATCTCTTGCCAACAGCCAGCTCCCATTCCCCAACCTCCTTCTTCCTCCTCATCCTATCTAGCTCCTCCTGTGCGTTTTTCAACTGCACCTGAAGGGCACAGATCTTACGCTCCTGCTCCTCTATCAACTTACTCTTGCTACATAACCTGCAGATCCAGGTTTACATAATTTAGTGTCTTCTTCCTTATTACATGTGATAGGTTTTCCACTTCCACACAAAGGTCTCCCTTTGTTCTTATTTTTTATTCAGCATTATCGTTAATTTTTGCTTCCATTATTTTTGTTAGAATTCCTGTTTCAACTTTTTCCAGTTTATTTACACTACAAATCTTTTAAGTTGCAGTTTTGTGTTCAAGGGAAAAAATAGATATTTCGTTACGTACGTTTCTTGCTTCACATAATGCTCTTTCCATTTTATGAACTCCATATTCTATTAACATCATTTCCTTTGTATTGCTCGAAATCCATTCTCCGAGAAATTAAAAACAATTTTAGGAATTTTGGGGACATCACTGTCACTTGTAATGAACTGTGTTTTTCCAAATAATATTTTTAGTCCTATTCTGCTTGTTAGTTTCTGTAGTTCTGTGGTTTGTCCTTTGGTACTATCCAGTGAGTCAGTAATTAACGCTATGTCATCTACATAGCTAGGCTCTCTTTGGTGACTTTATTTGGCTTTCTTCCTGGTTGACACACTTAGTATTGTTGAATTTCCCACAATCCCTCATTAAAATCTCGAACGCACAGTTAAAACTACATGGACCTAAACATCTCCTTATCCTGCACCGGGATTTATCTCAGGTTTTCACAGTTCCTCCACAAATTATACGTTCATTTTATGATTGTTGAAGTTTCTTTAAAAATTTGTGTTGTTTTATTATCGAATCCAAATTCGTACATAATGATGATTATCTCATTTCCGTCGATAATGTCAAAGGCCTTTTCCTAAAATCCACAAAAGTTATCACATATTTCAAGTTTCTGATCTTCCTCATTTCTATTACATTTTTTAGAGTTAGTATCATTTTTCTCCGTGCAAGACGTTGTCTGTATGTATCTCATTTCACATTTTGCTAATTTTGATCAATTATTCCTTCAGCTCTATAACTTTTAGGACCCGTTTTCTTTACCATTTTATGGTCAGCGGCGAGGGACATTCTGCAGGTAACTAGACATCATTGATGATTTCTCTTATAAACTTAGAATAGTATTGTCGCTAGAGTACTTGAATAATTCAGCGATGATATTTTCTTCTCTTCATGCTTTTGTACTTTAAGCTGTTTTATGGTTTCTCTGACTTCTGTTGTTGGTGGCTTTGACTTTGCTTGTATTTGACTTATCGGAATTCAGTTCTCCTTCTGGTGAATGGCCGTTGTGTATTTTTAATGGTAAAATATTCTACGGTCGATGTGATATCGTCCAGAGATCGCTGTGCAACAGCGAAGTCGACAACGTGAATCGGTGCCACAGACATTAGCTAGGGCTCGCTGCAATGTGCAACAAGCAACGGGAAGCACTCCAGTAGATACTCCCTTTCAACATAGCAGCGCCCTCACAATGAGGTCAATATAGTGTCGAGCATGCAAGACCTATGCTCCAGTTCCCAACCTCAGTTACAGTAGTCAGTATCATCTAGTAGGGCCACCGGGTTGTTAAAAATTAAAATGAAATTGTACTGTACCTCAAGTGACAAGTGTCAAGTGATGCTTTCATAGGCAACGACACTTATAAATTATCCATCAGTCTTGTGGCAAAGAACTGTCTCAAAGTTAAGTAAGTCTTTTATTCGTTTATGTAATAAAGTGAACTAATATTTCGTATATTCTAGTTTGATGTGCCACCTCATACCACACAAATTTCCGCAAAGTACAGTGCGGGTTCGTGTCTGGGATAGGAACTCTAGCCTTTTTACTTTTATGCGTTTTAGATTAAAAGATATGGTGGGAATTCTAAATACCATTGACGTTGACCAACAGATAGCAAAAAGCGTCCGATGTGACAATTTATTTTAAGCTGTTATATTTTAAGTCGATTATTTGTCAGGGACTAAGGCTATCGTGCTCAGTAACCCAACCGACGAAAAGTTACATAACAATATATTATTAATATTTGCAGCTACTCTTCCTCAGTTGTTATATGGTAAACAAAAGTTATGTGAGAAGTGAATACGCCTGGTGCATAGAGAAAAGTTTGTCTGAACGTAACAGTCTGTAGCAAGTATGATTTGGATTTGTTTTTCCTCTTTCATTAACTTTTGTAGTGTGATACAAACGCGAAAATAATAATTATAGTGTGATGATGAGAATCGTAACTTAATTTATCACCAGATATGTACGTGCTTAGAACAGGTTTCTGCTGTTATGCTTACGGGTGCCTGAACAGCATTACCAGTCGCAAGATATTGAGAGAAATTAAGATATTTTCGTTTGCCCTGACGTAGCACACACCATTGGATATAACTGTCGTGTCGGCTACTGTGGGAGTCACAACGGACACGAAAAAGGAAGGAGGGAAGTTGCGATGGCCGGTGGCAGGAATCCAAAATGATCTGTACATTAATTGAGCACTCTATTCCTAAGAAAGGAAAGAAACTTCTTGTGTCTCCTACGTTCAATTACAGTTATCTGTTATTACTACTCGCAGAACGCACGCTGGGTATCGTCTTCCTTATAGTCAGTCGTGATGCTCTCGAAGTCTTCGACCGAACTGGGGCGACCAGCGATGGGCCGCTGGTTAAATCAGCGTTGACAGGGGGTGCTAAACTATGTCTTCCTGGAGGTGTGGCGCTGCCCGCTCTTTCCATTGGCGCACAGGTCAGTGCCTTCTTGATGTTGTTTCATGACGCTGCATTGGTCGGTCTTAAGTAGATGCTTTAGGACTGAACAGTGACAATGCTATTTTTAGCACAGGTCAGTGCCTTCTTGATGTTGTTTCATGACGCTGCATTGGTCGGTCTTAAGTAGATGCTTTAGGACTGAACAGTGACAATGCTATTTTTAGCTCTTATACTGTTGCTGACAACAATTGGAATGGCAAGATGACAGTCGATAGTGTTTCGTAGAGTCGTGAAGGTTGTACGAACTTCAGTGAATCGATGGCACACAGCACTGGATGTGACAATGCTATTTTTAGTTATTGTACTGTTGTTGAGAATAGTCGAAATAACTTATTCCCTAGGTATCATACAGAGCACGTCGTGTTGATGTTTGCGAGATATAAAATTTTGGCAAATTGTGGTAAGATCTTATAGGACCAAACTGCTGAGGTCATCAGTCCCTAAGATTACACACTACTTAATCTAACTAGCTTACACTAAGCACAACACACACAACCATGCTCGAGGGAGGACTCGAACCTCCGACGGGGGTTGAGCCGTGCAGATGGTGCCAAGGCGCCTCAGACCGCGCAGCTACCCTGCGTGGCTGCGAGATACATCTCGCCCTTTCAGACAGCCATCTGTCAAGAACTCCTCTGCTCGGACTACACATCACTGCGGCTAGTGTACGCTCATTTTCCACATGTGTACAGCTTCAGTAATGAGTGCCATGAGTCTTCCTGTCAGCTCCACCGTGGCCCATGGGGAATTCGGAGACCTGTCAATCAAACAGCGTGACAGCTCGACATCTCAAACGAGGTGCGACAATAAAGTGATGAGACTGATTTTCATTGCAAGATGTGGCAACCGTGCAGACTTGCATAGGCACAATATCTTTGACCTTGGTCTATAAGCTGCTTCTAGTCGAAGAGGCACATCGATGCAACAGCTCAGTCTTGAGTTGTGCTCTAATAAGTTAACAGGTGTTAGTGTCTCTCGTCACGGAAATGGAACAGCATAATATTGAGCAACGGTATGCCATTTTTTGCGTTAAATTGGGTGAAAACGCGACGACAACTTACGGTAAGATTCAGAAGGCTTATGGAGAGGAGGTTATGTCAAGAGCTGAAGTTTTTCGTTGGCATAAAATGTTTAGTGAAGGCAGAATGAATGTTGAAGATGAAGACCACAGTGGACGACCATCAACCGCACGGACAGATGTCAACTTGGCCAGGGTGTGTGAATTCATACGATCTGGTCGAAGATTATCCGTGAAAATCATTGCGGAAGAACTGAACATCAATGGAGAAACGGTTCGTCTAATAATAACTGAAGACCTTGGTATGAGAAAAATTTGTGCAAAAATGGTCCCCAAAAATCTCACACCACAACAACGAGAAACAAGTAAAAATGTGGCAGCCGATCTGTTAGAGCAAACAGTAATCAATCCAGAATTGTGGATCCGTGTTATCACTGGTGATGAAAGTTGGTTTTTTCAGTACGGTCCAGAGACAAAACGCCAAAGATCGCAACAGTGCTCAAAGGGATTACCCAGACCAAAATAGTTTGCATGTCAAAGTCAAAAGTGAAATACAGGCTTGTGTGCTTCTTTGATCCAAGGGCATTGATCATAAAGAGTGGGTGCCTCCTGGACAAACAGTTAACCAATATTACTACAAGGAAATTTTAGAAAGCCTTCGCAAAAGAGTTTTTTGTGTCCGTGCCAACATTGCTGATAATTGGATTCCGAATCACGATAATGCGCCATCCCATACTGCTCTGTCAATACAGCAATTTTTAACCTCAAAACAAATTTCAGTACTACCACAGCCACCTTATTCCCGAGATATCGCTCCATGCGACTTTTTTCTATTTCCAAGAGCCAAAACGGTGGTCAAGGGACACCATTTTCAATCGACACAACGTGTCCAAAAAGCTGCGACGTGGGTCTTGGAGGATATTACAATAGATGAGTTCCAGAAATGTTACCATCAGTGGCAGAAGCGCTGGAAAAAGTGTGTGCAATCAGAAAGGAAATACTTTGAAGGAGACAACACTAAACTGACTAAAACGGTAAGCAACATTTTTTTTTTCACATCAGTCTCATTACTTTATTGTCGCACCTCGTACAGTTGCTATTGTGTGCACTCCAGAACTAGTTCTCGATGTCAAGATGTTGGCCAAATCATTAGTATCTTTTGATGTAAAAACCGACACGTCATTTATATCTTCATGCTAGTCTGTCGAGTGTAAGCCGCTTCACTTCTGCGTAGCTGCTGCGACATACATCCATTTGAAACATCTTAATGTAGTCACACTATGGTTGCCTTCCACAGTTATTCCCTTCCATTACCAAGCTGATGACTTCTTGATGTCGGAAGACGGTTCCTGTCAACCAATCCCTTCTTTTAGTGAAGTTGTATTATAATTGGTTTTGTTTCTAATACGATTCAGTACCACTTCATCAGTTATTCGCTCTACCCGTGCTGTCTTCAGCATTGTATTGTATGGTATTGTATTGTATGGAACTGGGGACCTAGAAACAACGGAGAAACTTCATCCCTGCTGTAGGTCTTAGTGGTACACAAACCCACTAAAGGCCACAGCAATCCACTCACCCCACCGCCACCCCACACCGAACCCAGGATTATTGTGTAGTTTGGCCCCCAGTGGACGCCCACCCCCCTCCCCAATACGCCATACACCAGACGAGTGTAACCACAATGTTTGCGTGGTAGAGTAATAATGGTGTACGTTTACGTGGAGAAAGTGTTTACGGAGCAATCGCCGACATAGTGCAACTGAGGCAGAATAAGGGGAACCAGCCCGCATTCGCCAAGGCAAATGGAAAACCGCCTTAAAAACTACACACAGGCTGGGCGGCACACCGGAACTCGACACTAATCCGCCAGGCAGAATCATTCCGGGGACCGGCACACATTCCTGCCCGGAAAGCAGTGCGTTAGACCGCACGGCTAGCTGGGTGGGCTATCTTCAGCATTCTTCTGTAGCACTACAATTGAGAAACTACCATTTCCTTCAATTCTATACTGTTGTTCCACGTTTCGCTTCCACACAAAGCTACACTCTGCATATCTCCAGAAAAGACTTCCAAATATTTCAAATTATACTCCATGTCAATAAATCCTCATTTTTCAGAAATGATTTGTTTGCTGTTATCAATCTGCATTTCTTATTCTCTCTATTAAGGCCATCGTTAGTTGGTCTGTTGCCCAAGTAACTCAATACATTGGGGGATTTGTTTGGATGCTAAATAAATATAGGTATTCTGGGGCATGTTACATATACAGGATCTCCCATAAATGTTGCGACAAACTTAGAGAGGCTGCAGAGGATGCCTTGAGGAACAAATCGAGGATATGAACCCGTGTCCGTAATCGTCATACAACGACGCTGCCGATCATAGAAGTTCCAGATGCCGTTGTCTACCACTAGGCGAACAGTAGGCAGAACGTCTGGCAACGGTGTTGGTTACTCAGTGATCGTGGCTGGTTGCCACGATCACCAGTGGAGAAAGGCCTTGCCTCCTGTGAATTCACTGGTCTATTCCTTCTGTGTATGACGATTTTGAACACTGGTTTCTGTCCACAGTTCATTTTTCTCTTGGAATCATCTAAAGTCTCTAGTGTGTTTCGGCACACAATAGGAAAATAAACAACAGAAGGAAACACGAGTCTGAAACCGCCATCGATCAAGGCAACAGAGCAATGCATTTATAGGAAACATGGACTGTCTCCTCAGCATCTAGCTCCATCTTCTCCACTGGCGATCGTGGTAATTAGTCGTCATCGTTAAATAAGAAACAACATTGCAAGATGATCCGCCTACGACCCACCTGTGTTCAGTCACGTTTCTTGTTGAAGGGGTGGCCTAGTAGTAGGCGGCGACATGGGTTTCCATCCTTCATATATTCCTCATGCCCCCCACTACAACCACTCGAAGATTATCCGCCAACACCTCCTCCTCCGTGATCGTCGGACTAAGCCGAGTGATCACGGCGGTGAGGGTCGGAGGGTGACGCAGCTCAAGGCGCATCCCCATCTGGAGGTGCATGCAGTTCGCCGCATTCACAACTCCGCCGGCCCCACCCACCTTATGCGGGTCTTTTCCGAATATGCCCCCTCCATAGACCGTCCCCTGAAGGTGGGTGAGCTCCTCTTTAACCAACGTTATAAAGTTGACCCCTCCCGTTTCCCTCCCCAATCCCTCCACTGCCAGAGGTGCTTGTGGAATAACGCACTCCCAACATCTGAGTGCCGCGAGGCCCTCACCTGCCTGCACTGTAAGGAAGCACACTTCTTACATCTGTGCCCCAACCTCCAATCCCCCCCCCCCCCGTCCTGTAATACCTGTAACCTCCGTCACCCTACTTACTCCCATAAATGTAAGGCCCGACCCCCTCCTACCACTCCTGAACTCACCATTCCTATCCATCCCCACCCCGACCCTCATCATACCCCTCCTCCGAAGTACATCCCTGATTATTCCTGTGCCGACTGGAATGCCTACCAGGATACCCTGTCCACCCAAGTTGAAGGCCACCCCTTCACCTACCACCTCCCTGACGATGTTATCCATGCCGCCTCCTTTCTCCAGCAGACCTTGTCTGAGGCTGTGGAGGCCCACGTCCCTACTGTCGCCATCCACCCCCACCATCCTACCTTACCTCCACAGGCCGTCCTCCTCCTCCGTGAATCCCGCCGTCTCTACCATGCCTTCCTCCACACGCATGACCCAGACACACTATGATGCCACCAGCAACTCCAGCGATGCATCCAAAATTTGCTTGTGGCTAAGAAGCGCCGGGACTGGCGACAGACATGCACCCACTTAACTGCTACCCTACCTATAAACTCGTCCAAGTTCTGGCCCGTCTTCCGTCGCCTTACCGGAACCCTCCCCCTACTATCCTCTTCTCCATGATGATCACCCCTTCCCTGACACCCTTAGTAAGGCCAATCACTTTTCCTCCTACCTTTCCGATGTGTTTTCCATCCCCAACGATCCCCAGTTCGATTACTCTCCCTTCCCGGATATCCGTGATCGAACTGACACCTCTGTCCCTCCCCTTGCTCCTGGTTTCCAGTACTTGGACAACATTGCACACACGGAACTCAATGCCCCTATCACTACACAGGATCTCATTGCTACACTCCGCACAAAATGCAACACTGCTCCTGGTCACGATCGTGTCACCTACCATCACCTTCGTGAAGCTCCTGTCTCTTCCTCTCCACCCTGGCCAGGCTTTACAATGCAGTCCTGTCCATCGGTTACTACCCTGACCTGTGGAAAACCTCCCATATCCTGATGTTCCTTAAACCCAGTAAACCGCCGTCCGCCGCCTCCTCCTACCGTCCCATCAGCCTTATCTCGGTCTTCAGCAAGGTCCTGGAATCCATCCTCACCCGACGCATCCACCAGCATCTCCGCCAGCACTGCCTCCTTCCTGTTACCCAGTGTGGCTTTCAGCCGTCCTTCTCTGCCGATGACCTTCTCCTTCACCTCACTCATCTCCTTTCTGAACAGCTTAATTCCCATCGCTCCGCAATCTTCCTTTACCTGGACCTTGAACGTGCCTATGACCGCATATGGCATTCCGGTCTCCTCTTCAAACCTTCGCCCTTCCCATTAACTACGTCCATTTGATCGGCTCCTTTCTCTCTTACCGTCCTTCCCACGTCACCGTCCATAACATGGATTCGTACACCTTTTCTCCCTCCACCGGTGTGCCCCAAGGCTCCGTCCGCCCTTCTGTACCTTTTGTATATGGCGGACATGCCGCCGCCGTCACCCCCCGTCCACCTTCTCCAGTTTGACGATGACACCGCCTTCCTCGCCCTTGCCCCCACCCTGCAGCGCTCCCAACACCTTCTCCAATCCCATCTTGATCAGTTCATCGCTTGGTGCAACCAGTGGTTGCTAAAGGTCAATCCCTCCAAAACCCAGTCGATCATTGTAGGCAAAACCACCCCTACCTTCTGCCTCCTCGATTTCTATCTAACCATCTATGGCCGTCCTATCGCCCTCACCCCCACCCTTAAGTACCTTGGCGTCACCCTCGACCGTCGCCTCTCCTGGACCCCTCATCTCCGGACAATCCAAGCCAAGGCACGCTCCCGACTCCGTCTCCTCAAGCTCCTTTCCGACCATATGTGGGCTCTGGACCCCTCCACCATACTCCACACCTATAAATCCCTCATCCGCCCTATCCTTTGTTACACCCATTCGGCCTGGATCTCCGCCCCCCCCCCTACCTTTTATAAATCCCTTCAGATCCTTGAACGCCATGCTCTCTGCCTCACCTATCGCATCCGTCTCCCCTCCCCCTCCTGTACAACCTCATTCCATTCCCCCAACTCCTCCTTTTCCTTGAAAGGATACAGATCCTGTACACCTCCCATAAACTCGATCCTCCCCACCCACTTGTCTCACCCGTCCTCTCTCACCCCCACCTGCTGCCGCGCCTGTATTCCCACATCCCACCCGGTCTCCATCTCTCCACCCTCCTTACCCTCTCCTAAGGTGGCTTCCGCCAGCTCCCCCTCCATGATGCTGTCCTCCTCCCCTCCATCTACCCCTCCTATTAACTTTGATCCTCCCCTCCCACTTCCTGTGTCTTTTCCTTTGGGCACCCTCCCTCCCTTCTCTCTCCTTTTCCCCCCATCCCCCCTTCCTCCACCCCTCTTCTCCTGGGCTTCCTCTCCCCCTTCCTCCCTCCCCACTATCTCGCCTGCTCGTGGCATCTCTGCTCTCCCTCTCCCACTCCCCCTCCTCCTCTCTTGGCAGGTCCCCAGACTCGTACACGCTCAGTGGACATTCGCGCGCCGGAGATCATCGCCGTCAGTGTCTCGTGTGTGTACCTTCGTTTTGTGTTTAGTGTTCTTTCGCCGTCACGCCACCACTGTTCACCTGTGCCGTCGCAGTCGTCCGTGTTTTGTGCTCCGTGTCAACGGGTTTTAGTGTTTTTTCTCGTCCAGCGTGTACGGCTTCATGTTTATTGTTTTTCGTGTCTACAGTTTTTGCCCGCCATTTTTATTGTATTACCTGTACCACCCTTATGTCATATTTATTGTACCACTCGCGGCTGAAGAGCGGCGTACTATGCTGCTGACAGCCCAGCTTTGTATAAGGTGATTAAAATAACAATAAAGAAAAAAAATACGTTTGAACATTTTATTTCGGTTGTTCCAATGTGATACATGTACCTTTGTGAACTTATCATTTCTGAGAACGCATGCTGTTACAGCGTGATGACCTGTAAATATCACATTAATGCAATAAATGCTCAAAATAATGTCCGTCAACCAAAATGCATTTGGCAAAACGTGTAACGACGTTCCTCTTAACAGTGAGTAGTTCGCCTTCCGCAATGTTCGCACATGCTTTGACAATGGGCTGACGCATGTTGTCAGGCATTGTAGGTGGATCACTGTAGCAAATATCCTTCAACTCTCCCCACAGAAAGATATTCACGGACGTCAGATCCGGTGAACGTGTGGGCCAATGTACGGTGCTTCGACGACCAGCCCACCTGTCATGAGATATGCTATTCAATACCGCTTCAACCGCACGCGAGCTATGTGCCGGACATCCATCATGTTGGAAGTACATCGCCATTCTGTCATGCAGTGAAATATCTTCCAGTAACATCGGTAGAACATTACGTAGGAAATCAGCATACACTGCACTATTTAGATTGCCATCGATAAAATGGGAACCAATTATCCCTCCTCCCATAATGCCGCACCATACATTAACCCTCCAAGGTCGCTGATGTTCCACTTGTCGCAGCCATCGTGGATTTTCCGTTGCCCAATAGAGCATATTATGCCGGTTTACGTTACTGCTGTTGGTGAATGACGCTTCGTCGCTAAAAAGAACGCGTGGAAAAAGACTGTCATCGTCCCATAATTTCTCTTGTGCCCAGTGGCAGAACTGTACATGACGTTCAAAGTCGTCACCATGCAACTCCAGGTGCATAGAAATATGATACGGATGCAATCGATGTTGATGTAGGATTCCCAACACCGACTTTTTTTAGATTCTCGATTCTCATGCAATTTTTCTGCTACTGTTGTGCGGATTAGGAGCGACAGCAGCTGAAACACCTACTTGGGCATCATCATTTGTTGCAGTTCGTGGTTGACGTTTCACATGTGGCTGAACACTTCCTGTTTCCTTAAATAACCTAACTATCCGGCGAACGGTCCGGACACTTGGATTATGTCGTCCAGGATACCGAGCAGTATACATAGCACATGCCCGTTGGGCATTTTGATAACAATAGCCATACATCAACATGATATCGACCTTTTTCCGCAATTGGTAAACGGTCCATTTTAACACGGGTAATGTATGACGAAGCAAATACCGTCCGCACTGGCGGAATGTTACATGATACCACTTACTTATACGTTTGTGACTATTACAGCGCCATCCATCACAAAGCGAAAAAAGTGGTCCAACTAAAACATTCATCTTCACTTAAAACTGTTGGGCTGATAGGCCGTGGTCGAAGTGTAAAACTGTCTCCTGACGTTTCGTCTCCGACTGCGGGAGACACCCTCTGAGGTAAAGCGGCGTACTACGAAGAGAACTCGAGGAAGCGCTGATTATATAGGCAATATAGAGGGCACCACTGTCGATCACGTGGCGTCGGCTATGAGGTTGTCTCTGGTAATACCAACATTCTCGATTGAAAGTAATCGATCGTCACGCTTGCGGTGCAACGCTGACACCCAAATTTTATCCAGTTTAACACCTTCGTCTTTCCTATTAAAATTATTACGATGTTTATCAATCTCGATGGCCTCTCTATACAAGCGTGCATAATAATGCGATGTTTTTGATATGACGCTCGTCTCGCTGAATTTTATTTCATGATCACCTTCCTGGTAAACATGTTCCGCTACGGCCGATTTATCCATGTGACCCAGGCGGCAATTCCTCTTATGTTCGACAAGAGGGGTGTTCACACTTCTCTTCGTGGTACCGATGTAAACCTGTCCACTACTACAAGGAATTTTATATACCCCCGGTGTTGCCAAAGGGTGCCGTGCATCTTTTGCCGACCTTAAAAATTCTTTTATTTTCGTAGTGAGTCTGAAAATAGTTTCCACCCCATACTTGCCTGCCCGACCGAGACTCGAACTCGAGACCTTTGCCTTTCGCGGGCAAGTGCTCCACCATCTGAGATACCGAAGAACGACTCACGCCCGGTACTCACAGCTTTACTTCTGCCAGTACCTCGTCTCCTACCTTCCAAACTTTACAGAAGCTCTCCTGCGAACCTTGCAGAACTAGCGATCCTGAAAGAAAGGATATTGCGGAGACATGGCTTAGCCACAGCCTGGGGGATGTTTCCAGAATGAGATTTTCACTCTGCAGCGGAGTCTCGGTCGGGCACACAGTTTTAATCTGCCAGGAAGTTTCATATCAGCGCACACTCCGCTGCAGAGTGAAAATCTCATTCTGGAAACATCCCCCAGGCTGTGGCTAAGCCATGTCTCCGCAATATCCTTTCTTTCAGGAGTGCTAGTTCTGCAAGGTTCGCAGGAGAGCTTCTGTAAAGTTTGGAAGGTAGGAGACGAGGTACTGGCAGAAGTAAAGCTGTGAGTACCGGGAGTGAGTCGTGCTTCGGTATCTCAGATGGTGGAGCACTTGCCCGCGAAAGGCAAAGGTCCCGAGTTCGAGTCTCGGTCGGGCACACAATTTTAACCTGCCAGGAAGTTTCATATCAGCGCACACTCCGCTGCAGAGTGAAAATCTCATTCTGGAAACACCCCCCAGGCTGTGGCTAAGCCATGTCTCCGCAATATCCTTTCTTTCAGGAGTGCTAGTTCTGCAAGGTTCGCAGGAGAGCTTCTGTGAAGTTTGGAAGGTAGGAGACGAGGTACTGGCAGAAGTAAAGCTATGAGTACCGGGCATGAGTCGTGTTTCGGTATCTCAGATGGTGGAGCACTTGCCCGCGAAAGGCAAAGGTCCCGAGTTCGCGTCTCGGTCGGGCACACAGTTTTAATCTGCCAGGAAGTTTCATATCAGCGCACACTCCGCTGCAGAGTGAAAATCGCATTCTGGAATAGGAGAGGTTGCCTGTAAGGGGGTTCGACGGAACCCGTGCAGTGGACGCGGCTGCGCCCCGACAGACGATATTCGGCAGCTGTTGTGACGTACCGGAGATCAGCGAAAGCGGGCTAATGAGGCGCCAGTGTTCGACTGGGTGAGCACCACGAGTGTTTGAGTTGTCACTGTGTTATATCTCGAACCACCACAGTAATTGCATATTGAAAATTTTGTTTGCTCGTGCTTTGAGAAGTGCTTTCTTTCGTGCTCCAGTGTGGTTTAACGTTTCTTTCTTTCATCTGTTGTAGAAGCAGGAAGGTTTATACGTAAGGAACGAAACGTCCTGAATGTGGGGCTTGCTTAACATTATCAGCTGATGGCTTGCTCTTACCGATTGCCGGTTTCTACGCTGAAAGCAAAGCGCGCTGGTACATCATGTGCAACGGAATTGGTAATATAATTTTGATTCAAGCGTGCTGAAAAGGTGGCTGTCGGCTCAAGGTACTGTAGCTGATAGCGTACTCTTGTTTCATCACTTTCAAGAGTGAAGTTGTAGGTTCTTCTCTTGGATGACAAGTACGTAAATCTCAAATTAAATGGTTAAATTTTAAAAAGAACAAACAGTTCTCTTGTTGCCCAGTTGGGTTGTTGCGCTGAAAGTGAAAGATCATTCACTTTAATGCTAAAAAAGCACCAACTTAAGTGATAAATTGTCAATGAGCCGACAATTGTTGTGTTGTTCAATGCGCTTGTTGATTTTAAAGTGCCATTATCTTTACTCTCGTTATTTACGTAATAGCGCTTTAGGAAAATTGACCTATTAAGCTGTAGTTCAAACTGGCTAGTCCTGGAGCTTGAATAAGCGTATTGTGCCATATATTTGGGCTGCTATGGAAAAATTTCAAGGAGGGCTAGAGCCCGAACTTTAAGTCGTTTACAGTCCGTATCTAAAAATTTGTTCAAAAGTGTTCAAATATGTGTTAAATCTTATGGCACTTAACTGCTAAGGTCATCAGTCCCTAAGCTTACACACTACTTAACCTAAATTATCCTAAGGTCAAACACACACACCCATGCCCGAGGGAGGGACTCGAACCACCGCCGGAACCAGCCTAAAAATTTGTGTCGTAGGTTGTCTTGGTTCAGTACTGGTCATGCGTCTCGTGATTTTAAAAGTGTTGGATCCCAGGTCATTTTCGAACACTTGCTAAATTTCATATTTAAATTTTAGGTCGTTACAAATTGTCTTTAAACTTCCTATGCTTTGAAACTTCGTGGCAGATTAAAACTGTGTGCCGAGACTCGAACTCGGGACCTTTCCCTTTCGCGGGCAAGTGTTCTACCACCGAGCTACCCAAGCACGACTCATGCCCCGTCCTCACAGTTTTACTTCGTCCAGTACCTCGTCTCCTTTGCTGAAGGGGATAGAGCCCATGTTTTGTAGTCCACTGACTTTGCTCAGTTCAATAATAAATTTAATGGGTTTACTGTCAGGGGGTTTGCATACATTGTAGTCTACACCTATTATCTAATCTCGAGCACTAATGGCTGTTGCTTTTGTGTTAGCTTGAACATCATTCAGAGGGCGGACCCTTCACAACTCTGAAACTGTACCCACTGGCTTTAGGTCAAGATGTCATTGTATTTTGTTATTACTTTTTCTGCATATGTGGCAAATGCCTCGAAGTAATTAAAGAAATTTTGCTAGTTTTGTTAACAACCTTCTAAATGACTTATTGCCCCAATAAGTAATTTTAACTGTTTTTTTTATTTGAGTAAAACAAATCATGATTTGGAATCACGATATGAGTAAGCCTATTGAATGCTCTAAGTACCAATGAATGCTCCTTAAACGATGTTAATAAATGTTTTGTAATTCTATCGTCAGGGGTTTTCCACTCAAGGTTCACTGTATCCAAGCTATCCCGCTCTAAGGATTTTAAAAGGGCCTTCCAAAGCAATTACATCTACCTTTCAATCTCGGCAACACCCCCCTCCCCATCTTCCAACAACACCCATAAAAGTCACTAACAAGAAAAGAGGTTAGTTTGGTGCTACAACCGGCTCCTCACCTTTCGTTCAGAGCTATGTGGAAACATGCAGGTGTAGCAAGTTTCCAGCTTCGTCCCGTCTGCTTTAGCGGAGAGGCAGCCTGCGTTCGGTACCAGAGAGCAACTTGCTTGTCCGGAAAGCTCGCGTTCCACCGACCGAAAACTCTTTTATTTTCCTTCCGCACCGCAGGGGGAATATATATAACGGATACTTTAGTCGTAAATTTTGTTGGCCGATGGGCGTTGTATAAAATAATGCTTTTGCCGGCGCTCTGCCACTTCATGCATCCCCTGCCGACGAGTCGGGCCTATTTCATTCTTCCCGCCGGCGGTCAGACTGCAAGTTCGCACACAGCCGGCCGTAAATAACGAAGCCTGCGAGACGCGGAGGAAATACGGCGCCGGAGCTCCTCAAAAATCCCAGGGACGACGAGGAACAGCGGCGGCGCCTGCCTGTCACACGAAGACGCCGGAAGGAGCTCGGTGTCTGCGAGTTCGGACGACAGAAAATGTAGTTTGAAAACGTATCGTTCAAACGACGAGACGAGTGTTCAGGAATAAGCGTGCGACGGATTTTTTTTACGTGCGTGCGTGCGCTGCACCAATTGCGACGGATTATACGTTGCTGCTGCAATGCAATTTTTTTTATAATTTTTGTTCACCTACCTCTTTACAGCGGCAGATCTTCGCACGTAAACTCCTGACTGCAGCCACTTACGAGATCACAGAAAAGCAGTGTTGAGGAAACTGTAACCTCATTGCTACACGCTGAAAATTTTCTATGTACTTTAAAGAAATGATTCGGAAAGGGGATGTCACTCGTACTTTAAACATGAAGTTCAAATTTAAACCTTCAATAGATCATTATTGATGTCAAGCAAGATCATCAGCCCACATTTACGAAAATTACTAAAGTTTCTGCTCACAATTATCACCATACCTAATACAGCCAGAACTTTTACCTTCCCCAATCCCGAAACCTATTACTTGTAACACAGTCAGTGTTCGGCCAATTACTTCTGCACACGATATTCAGTGGTTGTCTTTAGTAAAAGTTTCTGCTCGCCATAAAATACTCAGTAAGAATATTCTCAGTACCGCCACGCTATATAATTCAAAGTTCACTCGCGATTTTAGTCGGAACGAATTATCACAACACTCTAAAGTTTTCATAAACAGTTTCTGGTCAGTACCAGATACCATTAACACTGGACCACAACGCGGATGTCATCCCAAGACTTCATCTTACACATAATGCGAAAAGTCACATCCAGCATAACAGCCTCCAGTCAAAGCTCTCCCACACTCAAAACTATATCTCCTCGCTAGGCGGCCAACCGTCTCGCTTCTCATTGGCTGCCAGCACTTACGACCAATGAGAAGGGCGCGGCTCGCGCCAATATCTAGCAAGCACCAACCACTTCTCTAGGCTCATTGACGTCATCAAATTAAGTAACACAACTCTCTAATTAAATAAACAAAACAAAATGAACTACAAGCTTTACTCTATATCTGGAAATTTATTATGTAGTCGCGAATGTTCTGGCTGTCTTATACATAAGCATATATTCTGAAGTAAAGCTTTTAATAGAGAAATGGGAGATCGCGCACTAGTTGCGACGCGGCAGGGGGGGGGGGGGGGAATAAAACCTATCTTAAAGTGCATGAAATATCTTGTGTGGAGCAATTGAAGGATCACTTTTTCGATTTCCCGTACTGGCTCTCATAGCGTGGCATCACTTTGAAATTTGGCTCAAAGGTGCCGACAACGTTCTTCCATAATGGTGCAAAATTGTGGCACCTTGCAACGGCACCCTCTGGCTCGGCGACTTTTCAATCAGAAAGGTGTCTAAAAATGGGAAAAAAGGCATCGAAGTTCATATGAGGTGTCAAGTGGGTTAATGATGGCACCAAATTTCACCACAAATATGTCCAATGCTATCGCACCCCATCTTACGCAAATATCAGCCCTTTTGACGCAACACCCACGCGTTTTCTTGTGGATGGCCGAGGAAAGCATTTCACACACAACGCCTATCAGGATCGACACGGCAACGCCTCAGGGGTTTCAATTTACAAACGTTACGCTATAGTTTGCAGTGTGATGTGGAACAGGACGATGTTCTTGACAGCTTTTGACACTGTTGTCACTCACCAGACGATTCACCCCTTCATTGAGGGTACAGTGGCCCAGCAACCTAACTGAACATGATCGCACACCTTTGGTGGACAATGCGACGGCAATATTTTGCTCTGGTGCACAGGATGGAACCTGTACTGCCTGTTCTAAACCATTCGGCAAAATTTGAACTCGATACGGAGCAGCAGAGGGTTTTTACGCTGTTTCAGCCGTCCTGTTTCACATCCTCACGTGGCATGACCACGGGGCGTACGAAATCGACACATGCGTGAATGAAACGGAAAAGTATAGCTCTAAGACTTCCCACTTCAACAACGCTTTCAGCGCCATCTTCCTGCCTTTATTGAGCACTTTAGAAATTCTGTTGTAATGAGACAATCTGTGATGAAATTCTAGGCTCTTGTAGATAGGCAACCACTTCGACACTACTCCAATTCCGTATGTCTGCTGACAAATGCTAGGCCAACAGCATAGCATGTGTGCCTGCTGACTTGGACTCACGGCACAGGTTGTCTCCTTCCAGGTACTTTTTTTAAGGTGTTGAGCAAATGTGAGTGGGTGACGGTGGGTGAGGTACCGAACTGGGAGGTCTTACTAGAACCATTTGCCGCTGTGTTCACGCATCTGCCAATATCGCATCCCCTGTGATCTCTTCAGAGATGAGGCGAAATAGGTAGGCTGGAAAACCGTAAGCACCCTTTGTTGTTTTGGAATCTCATTCAGATTTCGTTCAATAGTCCTGAACGGTCCATAGTGGTACCACTCTGTTTAAAGGAGCAAAAGCAGTGGTCACATTGTACTCCAAAAGGGTGCGATCACGTTCATCGGTGTTTCTGGCGAACCATGTTCTTAGAGAATGTTTGATTGTCTGGCGGATGGTAGTAGGCTAAGAGAATGCTGAGAACGTTGACCTGTTGCTCATCGCAGGACGAACTGTCGTTTTCGACAGTAAATCTGTGGGAATCCACACCTCAAGGAAAAGAGTGATGCCGCTGACACCGTTTATGCCACGCCTGAGGACTTTTCGTGTCAATTCTCAGCGGCGTTGCGTCTAAAACTTTTTGTTGTAAACCACTTGATTTCAGCACTGCGTGTAGCGCTTCTGATTTCCAACGTGGAGGCTTCAGAAGAAGATGTGACATGTGGGTAAGAGGCGATGCGATAATATTCCAGTCGTGTGACGCATCCATGGTGCAGTTGTACAGACTTGGGGTGGAAGTTGATGCCAACATGACATCATTAACCTATCTCACACAGCACGTAAGTTCTGGTCTTTCTTTCACATCTTGCTGTTTCATGCGTCACCAAGGCTGAGAGTGACGGCACAGGGTACCACGCTTTAGCACTATTACAGGGGAACGCTGTAGGCAACTTTTAGGGTAATTTCAAACTTTTGTGTCACAATGTGGGACGACTATGTAGTTTCGAGAAAGTATAGCTTATAATGTTGTTGCGCAATGAGGTTCCCGGACCAGTGTTAAACTGCTCTGCAACACTTAAGGACGAGATACACACATCAAAAAAAGTTTTGCATCACCTCGGTTCCGAGAGTTCCGGAACCTGTACAGAAAATTGGAACAGAGATCAACATAAACATCATTTCCGTCCTTTTTATTGCTCATGAAGACCACACACTGCATATTGTACCACCAAACAGCGAGTCCTTTAGAAGTGGTGGTCCAGATTGCTGTATACATCAGTACCCCTAATACCCAGAAGCACGTCCTCTTGTATTGATGCATGCAGGTATTCGTCGTGGCTAGTATCCATAAATTCATCAAGGCACTGTCGGTCCAGATTGTCTCACTTCTCAATGGTGGTTCGACGTAGATCCCTCAGAGTGGTTGGTGGATCACGTCGTCCATAATCAGCCCTTTTCAACCTAACCCAGGCATGTTTGATAGGTTTCAAGTCTGGAGAATATGAAACCTCCTGGCAGATTAAAACTGTGTGCCGGACCGAGACTCGACCTCGGGACCATTGCCTTTCGCGGGCAAGTGGTCTACCGACTGAGCTACCCGAGCACGACTCACGCCCCGTCCTCACAGCTTTACTTCTGCCAGTACCTCGTCTCCTACCTTCCAAACTTTACAGAAGCTCTGCCGCGCGGGAGAGCACTCACACAGGACAGGTCCCCAGCCGTGAGATCGACTTTTTGAACCGTCTACACGGTGATGACGGTGATGCAGGTTAAGATCCCAGATATCACCGCTTGCCGCCGTTCTCCCTGATGAACCGTCGTTTGCGAGTAATCGAAGAAAAAACAAATTCGGAATTTGCATTCAGTAATGTTTGATAAGTAGATTTGTGTTGGGTGGTTCCGTGGTCGAATGGGGAGAGTACTGCCTTCACGTCCAAAAGCTATAGAGTGACCTAGGTTTCAACACCTCTAAGGATGTTCTCATCAGAATGAATTCCAACAACCGTAAAGTTACAGTGCGAACAAGCAATAGTCAAAGTTACAAGCAGACATGCTCAAGACAAAAACTAAAAATTAAAAATATTCCTTCCTTTGGTACGCATACCTTGTGATGAGCAACAGACTGTACCTGTGGGTTCAAATCTTGGTAGGTGCTTTGAATTATTTTTTTTTCTTTTTAAATCTTTATTGAAATGTCTTTGGTCATTATGTTTTCAATAAATTTCATTTATTTATTTATTTATTTAACCTGGCAAGATTAGGGCCATCAGGCCCTCTCTTACATCTAACCAGGCATTCTACTTATTTTACATTCATCGTTTTAGTAGGCATGTTAAACTACATCTAGTACAAAAAGTGAAATAAACAATTAGAAAGGTACACCTGGAAAAATACATACATATAGAGTTTATATTCGTAGATCATAAGTACTGTTATAATTAGACATTATTGACGAGGCAAATTTCAGATAGGAGTGCTGGCAGCAGGGAGTATGATGGAGACTCATGGTGAAGGGAGGAGAAGAATAGACATGATGAAACATAATTAAGGAAATATAAAGGAAAAGAAGATTGCCTGGCTAATAGAGATATATGAAGGGGAAGGCATCTCAGGAGCGAGATAGGAGACGCTAGCTTTGCTATTTGACAGATGAGAGGATTGGCCTGGTACATTAATTTTGTGGAGAACTTTATGAGGATGATAGTAGGAAATTTTTCAACTTCTTCTTAAAAGCAGCAGGAGATTGAATTTTGCGCAAGGTAAGGGGCAGTTTGTTCCAGAGGCGGACAGCGGCAACTGAGAAGGAGTTTGCAAAAGTTTTTGTTTTGTGAGTGGGCACAGTTAGGATACCAAATAAGAGTGACCTCGTGTTTCGATTATGATAGCATGGCAGGTTTTTAATCTCTGAAGCAAGGTACTGGGGTACTTGCGCGACGAGGAGTCGGTGAAGTAGACATAGAGTGTGGTAGTCACGCAATTTGTCCGGTCGCAGCCACCCTAGTTCGGAGTATGAAGCGCTAACATGATCATATCGGCGAATGTTGCAGGTGTAACGCACAAAGGCATTCATGGTTAGCTCTAGCCGTCTTTTGTTTTCACTACTCGTGCCTTGTTGAATGACATCACAATAGTGGAGGTTCGGTAGAACGAGTACTTGCACGAGCTGGCGTTTCAAGTCCTGTGGAAATATGTTCCGAAACTTTTTGAGAGCATAGAGACAAGCAGACGTCTTTCGGCACACTGCGACTGTATTCTCCGCTCAGTTGAGATGCTCATCCAAAGTTACACCCAAGTTCTTCACTGTTTTCTGATATGGTATTGGAGTACCGTCGAGCAGAATAGGAGGTAGCCGTTCGCGGAAATCTGAACTTATTAATTTCTGATGGGCTATTAAGATTACTTGCGTCTTTTTTGCATGTAGTTTAAGCCCCAGGCTTTTCGCCCATGTCACTACCGAAGACAGATCATCATTCATCTGAGCGATTGCAGTGTTTACGTCTTCAGGTCTGACGCTTAGGTAGAGCTGGAGGTCGTCGGCATAGAAATGATATTTTAATTAGTAAAATATCATTTTATATTTCAGTTCTTTTGATACGCCACTTTAATCATCATACCAACATCTTCGATTGCCCTCTGCTGAAGGTCTGAGCAGATTTCTCGGACGCCCTGTGCAAACCTCCTCCGCGAGTCTGTGAAATAAGTCTCTCTACACACTAACTGAAGGACATTAAAAGTAAAACCGTGGTTGAGGAGGTTATGTAGTTCTTCATCGGATATGATGCGAGATGCCAATAATGAAACACTGTGCGACTTGCAGGGAGCGGGACTCACACTATTAGCCTCCTGACCTCGGGCTGTGGCGATCATTTCGCTGCTGCAGGGCTCTGCTCGCGGGTTCCCGCCGGCCGGCCCACCCAGCACGGCACGACGTTTCGGCCTCGCTCCAGATAGGCATCTACAGACGCCCGCCGTGACTTACGGCTCCGGCACGTGGTCTGATGAATATTCATTCCCCACCGGCTGGCCGCCTTACGCCGATACATCACGCAGGTGACGTCCGCCGGTCATGTCCGCCTGCGAGAGAATCGTGCCGAAGCTAACAGGCACCCGGTGAAGGTCAGACGCAACCCTCTAGGCCGCACTCTCGTCGAACGAAGCTTGAGATGTAACGGCCCGTCAATATCGAGATTTCCAGAATGAGATTTTCACTCTGCAGCGGAGTGTGTGCTGATATGAAACTTCCTGGCAGATTAAAACTGTGTGCTGGATCGAGACTCGAACTCGGGACCTTTGCCTTTTGCAGGCAAGTGCTCTACCATCGCAGGAGAGCTTCTGTTAATTTTGGAAGGTAGAAGACGAGGTACGGGCAGAAGAAAAGCTATGAGGACGGGGCGTGAGTCGTGCTTGGGTAGCTTAGTTGGTAGAGCACTTGCCTGCGAAAGGCAAAGGTCCGGCCCGGCACACAGTTTTAATCTGCCTGGAAGTTTCACATCGAGATTGTCAGTGTCGGAACACCGGACCAGCTTCACGTGGGCAGTGAGTGAATAATTTTTATATAAATGTTTATGATTTTTCGACAACTGACCCTTAAGTGTTTGGCAGAGGGTATATACACTGACTCAAAAAATATTGCAACAACAAAAAATAGAGTAATGAAATTTCAGGAATACATTTGTCTAGGTAACATACTTAAATCAGTAACACTGCGTGATCACAGGTTAGTGCAAGCGCGAAGTTCTGGCGCATTAATAAGTGCTGTAACCGCCAGAACGTTGAGTGTAAGTATGCAGACGTGAATGCATTGTATTGTACATTCCCGGATATCAGGTTGTGGGGTGGAGTACCATGCCTGTTGTACTTGGTCGGTCAATACAAGGACAGTTAATGCTATTTGTGGATGACGCTAGAGTTGTCCAATGATGTCCAATATATGCTGGACTGGAGACAGATCTAGTGATCGAGTAGTGCAGGCCAATATGACGACATTCACTAGACAACGCTGTGTTACAACAGTGGTATGTGGGTGAGTGCTAGCTTGTTGGAAAACACGCCCTGGAATGCTGTTAGTGACAAGACGACAAGTCGAATCACCAGACTGACGTAAAAATTTCCAGTCATGGTGCGTGGAACGACCAAGAGAGGACTCCTGCTGTTATGTGAAATCGCACTCCAAGCCATAACTTCAGGTGTAGGTCCAGCTTGTCCAGCAGGCAACAGGTTGTTGGCAGGCAGCCCTCAACTGACCTCATTCTAACCAACGCACGGCCACTACTGGCACCCAGGTGAAACCAGTTTTCATCTGAAAACGCAACAGATCTCCAGCCTGCCCTCGAACGAGCTCTCATATTACACCACTGAAGTTGTAAGTGGTGTTGGTTTGGGGTCAGTGGAAAGCACGATAAAGGACGTCTGGCTCGAAGCTGTCTTTGGTGTAGCCTGTTTGTAACAGTTCGTTGTATCACTGTGGTGCCAACTGCTGCTCAGATTGCTAATCCAGATGCAGTACAATGTGACAGAACTCCACGCCGAACACGATGGTGCCGAATAATAAGAGTGTACGACCAAGAACGAAGCGCTCGGATTAAAAAGGGTGTAAGACAAGGATGTAGCCTTTCGGCCCTACTGTTCAGTCTGAACATCGAAGAGGCAATGATGGAAATAAAAGAAAGTTTCAGGAGTGGAATTAAAACTGAAGGTAAATGGATATTCGGTGACAACATTGCTATATTGAGTGAAAGTGAAGAAGAATTACATGATGCACTGAATGGTGCGATCAGTCTAATGAGTACACAATATGGAATGAGAGTAAATCGAAGAAAGACGAAAGTCATAAGAATTAGCAGAAATGAGAACAGCGAAAAAATTAACATCAGGATTGATGGTCATAAAGAAAATGAAGTTAAGGAATTCTAGTACCTACGCAGCAAGATAACTAATGAGAAACTTAGCAAGGACGATATCAAAAACAGACTAGCACTGGCCAAATAGACATTCTTGTCCATGAGATGTCTACTAGTATCGAACATAGGCCTTAATTTGAGGATGAAATATCTCAGAATGTACATTTGGATAACAGCGTTGTATGGTAGTGAAACATGGTCTGTAGGAAAACCGGAACGAAAGATGATGGACGCCTTCGAGATGTGGTGCTATAGACGAATGTTGAAAATCTGGTGGACAGATAAGGAACAAGGAGGTTCAGTGCAAAATCTAAGAGGAAAGAAGTCGGCCGCTGTGGCCGAGCGGTTATAGGCGCTTCAGTCAGGAGCAGCGCGACTACTACGGTCGCAGCTTCGAATCCTGCCTCGGGCATGAATGTGTGTTGTCCTTAGGTTGGTTAGGTTTAAGTAGTTCTAAGTTCTAGGGGACTGATGAGCTCAGCTGGTAAGTCCCATAGTGCTTAGAGCCCTTTGCACTACTTTTACTACTGTTGATATTACCATACACTCATCTGGCCAGTGAACCTTGTCTTCTTTCCATTTCACCTCACTGACCCCTACTACGTCCAGATTGGGCCTTTGCATTTTGCGTTTCAGATTCTGATTTTGACCATATGAGCTTTCGGGCTGAGAACCTTGCCGCTCCCTTTTGACACGGCCGTAGTTACGACTGCTCACAACAACCTTTGGAAGACTACACTGGTGCAAATCTGCAACATACCAGATTACTATAAACTAAAAATTTTAACAACTGACACAAGCACATAAACTACGCAGCCCGTAGGAGGGATGAAAATGGTTCAAAACACTAACATTAAAAGATTAACTTTTCACTGAAGGTGCAACATGATTAAAAAAAAAAAGCTCTTACGTTGGAAGGTGGCAACTTAATATACTAAAATGACCATTTAGATATTAACCCACGAGATGCAGTCTTACATAAAATATACAAGGTTGGCCAAACATGCTCTACATTACACATATACCGCCTCTCAAGATGATAGGCAAGATAAAAACATATTTCAGGAATTCGGCCGTTACACTGCAAGTAATAAATTCGTTAACACACCGAATCGGACAAACATGACAGAGGCAGCTATTAACGTACGGCAGACCAACAAACAGACAGACAGACGGACGCTAACTGCCTAACAAATGCAGACGGGAGACAGACGATCAAGTTGGGGACGAGAGTTTGACCAAGAAAACAAGTAGAATTTAACAAGTAAATGAAACAACATATCACGAATCACTTATCTTCTAATAAACTGCGATGTCTGGCGAAGACCTGGCGAAGCACCCCCAAAACGCTCTCCCTAACCGTCCGCTGCCAGTCGCTTCAACGGACTCAGGAAGGCGCGCCGATCTCCCGTCTCACGGCGTCGCAGCTCGCACCGGCCAGACCGATGCCGTGGGTTGACTCCTTTTGCTCTCGTGTCGGCCGCGAAGCCACTACCACTCGCTATACGGCGCGGCCCACTGGACTGACGTGGCGACCTCACATGCGCCGACGCTCAAGGCGGACAAGTCATCTTGTGTCTCAGCGCGCGACCGACCAACCGATCGATCCCAACCGATCGATCCAACCGCCAATGCTCATTGCCTGAGCAAACTCGAGCAGACTGGCGGCCTAACACATACTAGCACTCCGGACGACAGAAAGACACTGACTGCCCCACACTGACCCGGCTGACCAACTGACCAGACTCGCCTCCTAGCGAACTCATAGCGGCCCTTTAATGCATTTAAACAGGCTACTTTTCCCCTTTCCCACAAGAGGGAGAAACCAAAGCTGCGATTGCCACCGCCAGAAACGGAGGGTGACTGCTTCACACAACACGCTGCGGCGCGCTCTTCAAAACAGCTATTTTTACCACGGCTCAGTGGTCAGTTGATGTTGGTCAAGAACGTCTTTAAGGCAACAAAGACACCATCACCAACACCTCACTTAATCTGAACGAGGTCGTGTTGCAGGGCTACGAGAAGCTGGATGTTCCTTCAGCGATATTAGAGAAAGTCTTGGCCGCAATATGCACGTGATTGTTGGCAGAGGTGGTCACGAGAAAGTACCATTACCAGAAGACCAGTCTCTGTACAGCCACGTGACACTGCCGAGAGAGACGACCGTGGTGTTCGGCGTGAAGTTCTGTCACACTGTACTGCATCTGGAGAACCAATCTGAGTAGCAGTGTTAGACAAACAACAGGGATGCCCGGACTGCCTCGTGAATTGTTTACACAGATTAAGAACAGCAGAGGACTTACAACCCTTTCTTGGGAACCGCAGATATAACTTTGCTGACACTAGATGACTTCCCGTCATCTGCTATGACCTCCCTGACCGGAAACCACTAATTCATTCGCACAGCTGAACCGATGTGATATAGGTACAAAATGTGATCAGAAGTCATCTGTCAGAAACTTTGTCAATAGCCATCTTAAAAATAATCGCTCCAAGCAAATGCCGTCATGGTTCTCTCAAATGGTAGGATTCATTTTCTTTCCCATCCTTCAAAAAATCCTAAACTGTGTTCCGTCTCAGCTAAGCCCCGATATTGACAGGACGTAAGGCCCCAGTCTTCCTTTTTTCCTTCTTCCTTCTGAAAATCTAGAAGTATGAAATGAGCTTGAAATACGATTTCGGTAGCACTTATTATTTCGTGTCAGTAAAGAACCATCTGTCTTTCACAAGAACGACTTTTTTCTGGATCCATACTCATACGGGTCTATAATTCAGTGTGTTGTTTCTATTTCCTTCGTACTATGTGGACGTGAGTGTGTATCTTTCCAGTCTTTAGGTGCAGATCTGTAGTAGATTACTGAAAGTTCGTGGCTTACAGATGACGCGTTACAATAAAAAAATACAGCGCATAATTGCCTACACACAATTATTATGCACACTTAATTTCACACTCACAAGAACAGCAAAGAATCGGTTGTGTCAAACACTTTAAATTTTAGTGTCGGACGACACGTGGAAAATTGTTTTAGATATATTCACATTCAGGATCCTGTACAGAGATAAAATGTTACTACCCTTCTGAATGGTCTCCACTATCTCCGACTGTGGAGACAATGATTTGCAACCAGCCTTTCGGCGTGTTGCGGAAGGTTGTAAAGTGCGTGCTGCATAATAGACTGAGCTAATTCCATGAGCAGTTGATTTAAAGCCCTGAATTATTAAACTGTGCTGTAACATATGAACCCGTATGCACCAGAAATCAAATTGGAAACGCTATCTCACCACGAATATTTAATGGAATAATCAGAGAGACACAATCTTACTTAATATATGAGCAAGGGAAATGAATTTTGCATAGCTAACTGTTCAAACATGATATAATAAGTAATTTTCCTATCAAAAGTTATCCAAGAATTCTAAAGTATGTTTGCTTTTGACTTATAGTCCCAAGAAGCGCTAATGAGGAAGTTCACTCGTGTCTTTAGTCTCTGCATCTCATCTCCAAAGAATATTTAAATAAATGCTTTCATCAATTTCAGAGCATAACTTCAAAACAAAAACTCTTAATATTGCAAATAGTAGGCCCCTCGTTGTCATACAGTATATTCCACCATATATATTTCTAATTTAGCAAATCATTAAACACTTTACTCAGATGGCAGCAATCCTACAATTAGCTGCCGACGCAGTACCTTTCTGAATCTGAAATCTAACTTTATGCTAAATATTGAAATTTGTGGTAAGGTCTTATGGGACCAAACTTCTGAGGTCATCGGTCCCTAATCTTACTTACTACTTAATCTAACTTAAACTAACTTACGCTAAGGACAACACAAACACCAAAGCCCGAGGGAGGACTCGAACCTCCGACGGGGGGAGCCGCACGGACCGTGTCATAACTTTATGCTAAGAAACAGTATTTAATTACTAACAGCTTGCAGTTCCCGAGTGTATTTAATTTAGTTAATTGTCGCATCTATCTCAGACTATTTACTCGACAAACTTGTCTGCAACAAGGGTGCACAATAGGGTGGCAGAGTGCCTCCCAAACCAAATAGAATCAAACTTTACAGTATAAATTCCAGAGCAGAACTGCCGACGGACTAGAAATAGAACGACAAATGTCCATGCAAACTAAAGCACCTGGCAGTTCCAAAATCTACAAATGTTTGTCATTGGCTGATGCCCCGAATTGACCTCAAAAGATAAGAAGTGAGTCAGTGAAAACACAAAGAAAATGCTCAAACATTTTATTTCGGCTAATGAAACCTGACTGTAGCGAAAACACGTAAAGCACTGCAAAGACAGCTCACGATTAAAAAGCAAAATCGTAAGCAAAATATGAAACTGCACATGAACAAACACTTTTCAGGGTACTACGTGAGAGCCATGCAGTTATGGCCGGAGGAGTGGCTGGCTGTGAAGGACAATAAACTGCAGCTGGTGATGACAACTATCTGGCCCCGACGTTGTTCGCACCAGTCATTCCGGCAGGATAACCCACCACCGAATTAGGCGCAGTCCCCTAATACAAGGCTTCGTACTCTGGCGAGAGTACTACTTAGTCTGTTACGGCTGTGGCGCTCAAATTACTGTACGCCACGTTTCAACTAGCGAATTTTATGTTGTGCTGAGAGGGCATCAGTAAATTTAAGTGGAGATCTGCACTTTATTTTAGCTGATTACGAGACGAACATGATAAAGCTTTTAAAGTTTTGTAAACTGTCATCGCTCCTGCCCAAACTGGAACTTTTAGTCTGCTGCAGAATAACTTGCTGGCTATCTATTCCACAGATCAGCTTTCGTCCACCTTTTTTCTACACTGTCAGCACAATTAAATGTTCACGTTTTGGAAACACCATAAAATTCTCAGTGGAGAATTTTTAAATCTGGCTCAAACGAGAGCAACGGTGAGTAAGCAAGGCGCCCTGTGAAGTTAGCCTCGGGCTCGGCGACGGCTCAAACAACAAGCTGTCAACACATGCGAAAAAAGAGGCCATAACACAAAAGTTCACGTGAGGTATACGGTGTACTTATGACGTCATATTGCCACCAAATTGCACCAAAATACTGCCCGACACCACCGTGGGCTTCTCACTCGATGAGAACGTCGTCACATCCACTGTTACCTAAATTTCACCCCTTCTTTCGACGCTTTTGCAGCGGAGGTCACAACCGCGATGCCCATCGTTCAGTTGACACTGTTATCCTGTGAGTGGCGGAGGAAAACATTTCAGACACACTGTCGCTCAGAACTGACGTGAAAAAAGATTAGCGGATGGCATGAAGAGGGTCAATGTAGCTACCCCTTATTTTGGAGGGTTCATTTACGCACATTTTGCCCTCGAAAACGACAGTTTTCAAAGCGATGTGCAACACATCGAAGTTGTGTCCACATTGAACAATATCCGACCCTACTGGAGTGTAGGGCGACTGTTAATTTTGCTCTGGTATACAGGGAGTAATCTCTAAGGATTGTTCAAAACCATTCCACGAAATTTAAAAGTGATACTAAGTAACAAAGGGCGTTTATGCTTTCAGCCCTCATTTTTTGCGCACTTCTGTTACGTGACCACATGTGCGTGCAACAGTGAATCGTTCGGTAATAAACAGATAAACGTTCCTCTGACACCCTTCTGCTCGGCAACACCCTCGACGTCACTCGTCCACCTCTGTTGAGCAAGTTAAAAATGTACACTAATGGCAATTAAAACTGCTACACCACGAAGATGACGTGCTACAGAAGTGAAATTTAACCGACAGGAAGAAGATGCTGTGATATGCAAATTAGCTTTTCAGAGCATTCATACAAGGTTGGCACCGGTGGCGACACCTAGAACGTGCTGACACGAGGAATGTTTATAACCGATTTCTCATACACGAACAACAGTTGACCGGCGTTGCCTGGTGAAACGTTGTTGTGATGCCTAGTGTAAGGAGGAGAAATGCGTACCATCACGTTTCCGACTTTGATAAAGGTCGGATTGTAGCCTATCGCGATTGCGGTTTATCGTATCGCGACATTGCTACTCGCTTTGGTCGAGATCCAATGACTGTTAGCAGAATATGGAATCGGTGGGTTTAGGAGGGTAATACGGAACGCCGTGCTGGATCCCAACGGCCTAGTATCACTGTCAGCTGGAAAAGTTTTTCTTCCATTTATTCACAATGTTACGGACCGTACTGGGAAAGTTCTGGCTAAGTTTAAAATTGAAACAATCTTTAGACCACCGAGAAGGTTAGTGACTGTTCGGCGAACGACGCACGAAACCCGTGGGGTGTATAAAATTCCGTTTAGCTGTGGGAAGGTTTATATTGGAACAACGAAAAGAAGTGTCAATATCCGCTTAACCGAACACAAAAAGAACTGTCGACTGGAACATACCGACAAATCAGCTCTAGCAGAACATGTTTTTAAGGACGGTGATCATGAAATAAAATATAGTGAGACGAGCGTGCTGCCCAGGACATCGCATTATTATGCACGTATATATAGGGAAGCTATAGAGATTCAGAAACACCACAACAACTGTAATGGAAAAGAGGAAGGCTTAAAGTTAGACAAGATATGGCGGTCGACTTTGCACCAACGATGTGATATTCGATTACCTTGAATCGAGAATAAAGACGTTACTGAGAGATAGACATACAGTCGGCCCCACGTGACGTATGGTGGTGTCCTCTATGGGCTCTAGACAGGGTGTTACAAAAAGGTACGGCCAAACTTTCAGGAAACGTTCCTCACACACAAATAAAGAAAAGATGTTATGTGGACATGTCTCCGGAAACGCTTGATTTCCATGTTAGAGCTCATTTTAGTTTAGATGCTCAATGGAGCACGTTATCATGATTTCATATGGGATACTCTACCTGTGCTGCTAGAACATGTGCCTTTACCTGTACGACACAACATGTAGTTCATGCACGATGGAGCTCCTGCACATTTCAGTCGAAGTGTTCGTACACTTGTTCTCAACAAGAGATTCGGTGACCGATGGATTGGTAGAGGCGGACCAATTCCATGGCCTCCACGCTCTCCTGAACTCAACCCTCTTGACTTTCATTTATGGGGGCATTTGAAACCTCTTGTCTACGCATCCACGGTACCAAAAGTAGAGACTCTTCGTGCTCGTATTGTGGACGGCTGTGATACAATACGCCATTCTCCAGGGCTGCATCAGCGCATCAGGGATTCCATGCGACGGAGGGTGGATGCATGTATCCTCGCTAACGGAGAACATTTTGAACATTTCCTGTAACAAAGTGTTTGAAGTCACGCTGGTACGTTCTGTTGCTGTGTGTTTCCATTCCATGATTAATGTGATTTGAACAGAAGTAATAAAATGATCTGTAACATGGAAAGTAAGCGTTTCCGGACACTTGTCCACATAACATATTTTCTTTCTTTGTGTGTGAGGAGTGTTTCCTGAAAGTTTGGCCGTACCTTTTTGTAACACCCTGTATAAACGGCACCTCCACGGCCTGGCAGCCAGTCGTTGACTCACCTCGGAAAATGTTGCTTGCAGTTGGCAACGAAACGTCAGGAAGAAGAAGTTTTACAGATCGCCCACGGCTTCTCAACCCGGAAATTTTAAATAATTGGACTAATGCCTTTTTTTCATACACAGGGCTACTGCGACACAGCAACGTTCTTGTAAAAGAGTTTTACCAGTAGTGCGCGATCCTTCACGGAGACAGTCTTGTTGACGTCTCGGACGCAAACTGATGAACAGCTGTATGCATATAATGACGATTACAGTGCTATCTATTGGCTAAATTTTCCTTGGTCTTTCTTTGCTTTCCATGACGTCCCCCCCCCCTCCCTCCCCCCGTGTCAATAATATGCTATCAAATTTGGCATCATTCTGATTGTACTGCGTTCGGAAACTAGAACTTCCGTTATGGACACCCTGTACATTACCCGTCTTTCCCTATAGTTTACTCTTATTTTTCTCAGAATTTCGAACGTCTAGCACCATCTGTCGAACGCGTTTTCCAGGTCGACAAATGCTATGAATGTGTCATGAGTTATCTTCAGTCTTCCTTGCATGATCAACCGTGACGTCAAATGCCTTTATATTCTCTAAACTAAACGGATCGTAATGTGACAGATCCTTAATTTTCTTTTCCATTTCTCGGGATATATTATTCTTGTCAGCAGCTTGAATGAATGAGCCGTTAAGATTAAAATGCCACAATTTTCGGCTTTCGCTGTCTTCAGTTTTTTCCGGAAGTCCGACAATATGTCTCCTGTCTCACACATTCTAAGCACCGATGTGAATAATCCATTTGTTTCCATTTCCCCCAATGATTTTAGAAATTTTGTTGGGATGTCATCTGTCGCCCCTGCCTTATTTTACCTCAGGTCGTCCAAATCTCTTTTAAATTCTTATTCTAATACTGATTCCTCTTTTCCCTGTCGACTCTAGCTTCTACTTCTATCATGTTATCAGACAATTCTTTCCCTCACAGAGACCTTCAACGTACTCTTTCCACCTAACTCTTTTAGAAGTGGAATTCCCATTGCACTCTTCCTTTTAATTCCACTCAATGTTATTTTGACTTTTCTATACATTGCACAAGCTCTTCTGACAAACGTTTCTTTTTCGCAAGTTTGTTTGCATGGCCATCCTCCGCAGCAAGCACAGAAATATTTGTCTTGTCAATAAAATCGTCTTTGCTCCCATTTAACGCGTTTCGCCTTTTTTTTACTCTATGACATCTTCAGTCGGATCTAGAACGATACATTTTTGTGATTCTTAGATTATCAAACGGTTCACGTCGCGTTTATTATGTAAATAAGTCATTGCTTACCCAGTTTGTTGGCATGCGCATTTCTTTACATCCGTTCTGGAAGTCGCACAATCACTTCATTTCCGAAACATAAACACGCTTTTATATTCCGAATTTTTCCTTTCACACTGTTCAACATGTATCCTTATTTTTGTGGTGCACTATTACTCTTTCGCCACTAGTTATGGATATTTGTTCGAAAACTGTGCTTTTAAAGACGTAAATATAATGAGTTCATTATGCGAAAGGGAACCCAATTACACTAGTTAACAAATTTAAACTTTTTTTCTGCAACTGGTTTGTAAATGGGTGGATTTACCTAATTTTGGGGTGCTGAATACACTGGTAAAATCATTTTTCCTCTTTGACGTCATATTTCCTAGATACACAGCGGAATAAAAAAATGGTAATAGCGTAAACTGACACAATAAAGTCACACAAAAATACACATTCAGAACGTTTGGAAACAATACCATTTTGTATGTATATACGGGCATGATGCCAATAAAAGATCAAAATTAGTTCAGAAGATATTTTCACCTTTAATCGTCCTTAGTTTTTGAACAAAGTGACGACGGAGCTCTTCTTTTGTTTGCCGTTTCATCACTCTCCCTAACAAGACCGAGCAGTAGTCACTCATCATCAAACGGTTCCAGTGGCCTTGGTAAAGGTGTTCCATGGTAAGAATGTCTTGGTGAAAGCGTTCACCATGCTCATCGCTTACAGCTCCTAAATTTTCAGGGAAAAAATCAAGGTGAGAATGTAAAAAGTTAATTTTAAGCGAAATTCTACACCGCATGTTCTTATAGTTGTCCAACAGATTATTCACAGTGGTAACATAGTTTTTGTCTTACCCAAAAAGCCCTTCACAATTGCTTTAAAAGAAGACCAAGCTGCTAATTTGATATCTGTGAGTTTAGTATCAAAGGTTGGATCTTTCAGCAATTTTCTTATTTGTGTCCAACAAATATTCTCTCTCTCAAATATTTGCTATCAAAAACAGTCTTGATCACAATTTATTTATTACGGTGACCGGTTTCGACCACTACTGTGGTCATCTTCAGAGCAATGAGTAAGAAACTCCTTCCACTGTAGTGATTTCCCAGCAGAAGGAGGGTCTCTCCCATAATGTATTCAAAAGTAATACTGTCTTTCAACTTTTTCTCACTTAATTCGGGAAACTTTTCTTATAAGTGATTGAAGCCTCACCTTCTTTATCCAGAGCTTTTACAAAGTTCTTGATAAGGCCCAACTTGATATGAAGGGGAGGCAAAATGATTTTATCGGGCTCAACCAAAGGGGTACTGTTCACATTTGCGTTTCCAGGAACATATGACTTCCTTATAGGCTATTCCTTGGCTGTATAGTGGTTCTTGGTATCACGGCTGTCCCAAAGGCACAAAAAGCAGCAGTATTTCGTGAATTCAACCTGAAAACCTGTAAGGAGTGCAGCAACTTTTAAATCACATCGAATCTGCCATTCATGATCCTTGTATTTGATTGCCTGTAGCAGCAAAGCCATGGTTTCACAAGTTTCTTTCATGTCAACTGCGTAAGCCAAAGGTACCAACGGAAATGCATTGCCTTTATGCTGTAGTACTGCTTTTAAGCTGGTTTTACTGAAGTAAATAAATAGACGCCACTTCAGTGGATTATGTTGTACACCTAGCTGCATCATCAGACCATTGACGTCTCTACATACACACATTGAATTCTGCAAATCGAAATATTGAGAGATGGAAGCACCTCTTGATCTGAAACAGGAAATTTTTGTTCCTGGAGCTAGAGGGTTTCGTTGTTGCAGTCTCGAACCCAAGAGCTCAGCTTGCTGTTTCGAAAGTTTTAGATTTCGAACCAAATAGTTTAATTCATTTTGATTAAAGAGCTGAGGCGAAGTATCATGATATTGAGGGCAGTACTGTACTATACGTTCAATACGTTCTGGGGCACAGTAAATGCACTAAAGATACATTTGATACTTTATTTTATGTCTAGTTTTCCTTGAATGTCCCGAAATATTTGTAAGACAGTAGTAACAGTCTGAATAATGGTCTTTAGGCTCACACCACACCATCGGAACAGTGAATGGCATGGTTCGCCGTTTTCCTTACAACGACCCCGTTAAGAATGTAGTACAGGTTATGCAGGCAATATGAGGTGCAAAGTTTTTATCTTGATCACCAACAGGACAATCAAAATACCATTTATATGCCTTCTTAACCAAATCAGTGATTGGTTTTCTTTGGGCTTTTGGAGTGAATTTCCCGTTCACATAATATAAGTTATAGGGGTGGTTTAGATAGCAACGAGATTTACTAGATGCCATTTTTCTTAGTGTGAGTTTTAAACACAAAAAGTTTGCACTATCTATCACAGGGAACACTCACTGAGGATCTCTTTCACACCACTGGATTACCATACCAACCTTTTACTGACGATTTACGATTTGTAGATCTTCTAGTTCTCCTGTGCAAATCAAAAACAAACAGACATAAAAACAGAAGAACATCAAAAAGCGAAATACTGAATACGAAAAGTAAAAACCCTTTAAAACTCAAAAATGGTACGTGTTAGAACATTCTGAAGGTTATATTCGGATTCTACACACCAAAATACATACTAGTTGATGTATCACATCCCCGATGCAAAATGGCTGCTGACTAGTGTTATTAAACTAGATGACGTTAACATAAAGAGGAAACATGTAGAACGATATTTAGGAATACATATTGACGAACAACTTACTTTCAGTGTGCACATAAGACAGGCAATTGACAAAGCGGCGAAATTGATGAATAAACTTGCAAAGAACCACACGATACCGTCTATCTCTGAAGACGCTATGAACGTTTCACACAATTCTCCTGGAGGCCATAGTACGCTTTGCAGCAAATTCATGGGCGTGCCGTCTGTGTCTAGTGACCTACAGAAACACAGTGAGGCGAGAACAGTGGAGCACACTACTTGGAATGGCGGGTGGTTTTGCCACCACATTAAGGGAAGCCTTGTGTGAGATTCTGGGGACTTGCCACATTGACATCACTATCAGCCACAGAGCAGCGGCGTACTGACTGAAGAGGGGCAGACACGACAAGGTTGTAGAAGTAACAGAGGAAAACATAGTAAACATTCTTCAGTTAAACAGTTGGCGCCTTGACACATGACAGCGAGAGTGGGAGACGACCGAGAAAGCCGTCGCATGTCCTCCTTCTTCTCCAATATACCTGTACAGGAACGACTGATTCTGAAGCACACGGATGCAAGCCGCGGCATGGTTCTCTTTTTGATCGGCCGCGATCCGTACTCAGCACATTTGAATCGCATGGGCCTTAGCAGGAGCGCAACGTGCTTGTGCGGGGCACCTGTAACAGAATATAATGACACGCGATCCACAAAAAATGATATGCTCTAGGTAACATCGCTGATAAGGTTTCAAGAACACTGCATGATACCTGTTGTTGTTGTGGTCTTCGGTCCAGAGACTGGTTTGATGAAGCCCTCAATGTTACTGTATCCTGCACAAGCTTCTTCATCTCCAAGTAACTACTGCAACCTACATCCTTCTGAATCTGCTTAGTGTATTCATCTCTTTCTCTCCCTCTACGATTTTTACTCTCCACGCTGTTGTCCAATACTAAATGCGTGATCCCTTGATGCCTCAGAACATGTCCCACCAAGCGATCCCTTTTTCTAGTCAAGTAGTGTCACAAATTCCTCTTCTCCCCGATTCTGTTCAATACCTCCTCATTAGTTACGTGATCTACCCATCTAATCTTCATCATTCGCCTGTAACACCGCATTCCGAAACTTTCTATTCTCTTCTTGTCCAAACTAGTTACCGTCAATATTTCACTTCCATACATGGCTACACTCCATATAACTACTTCCAGAAAAGACTTTCTGACACTTAAATCTATTCTCGATGTTAACAAATTTCTCTTCTTCAGAAACGCTATCCTTGCCATTGCCAGTCTACATTTTATATACTCTCTACTTCGACCATCATCAGTTATTTTTCTCCCCAAATAGCAAAACTCATCTACTACTTTAAGTGTCTCACTAACCTAATTACCTCTACATTACCTGATTTAATCTGACTACATTCCATAATCCTCGTTCTCCTTTTCTTCATGTTGATCATATATATTCCTTTCAAGACACTGTCCATTCCGTGCAACTATTCTTCCAGGTCCTTTGTTGTCTCTGCCAGAATTACAATGTCATCAGAAAGCCTCAAAGTTTTTATTTCTTCTCTATGCATTTTAAGTACTACTCCAAATTTGTCTTTTGTTTCCTTTACTGCTTGCGCAATATACAAATTGGATAACATCGAGGATAGGCTACAACCCTGTCTCACCCTCTTCCCAACCAGTGCTTCCCTTTCATGCCCCTCGACTCTTATAACTGCCATCTGGTTCCTGTACAAATTGTAAATAGCCTTTCGTTTCCTCTATTTGACCCCTGACACCTTCAGAATTTGCACAGAGTCTTCCAGTCACCATTGTCAAAAGCCTTCTATAAGTCTAGGTTTGACCCCTACAGACAAGAAAATCCATACGGCAGACCTCGAACAGACACACAGCCAACACGACAACAGGGTCCGTGGGAGAACACATACTCAGACACAGCCGCAGACACTCATATAGACGCAGACACAGAAAATGAAACGAATACAATATCAACATTAAACACAGACTCATTACACAGGGAATATAACACTTGAAATAGATAAGAAAAGGAGACAAACTATGTGATCGGTTCATGTATCTGAACTGCATTTGAAATGTTATAACTAAGAAATATAAATCAAAATGAATAATACATGCAACGAGACTATCATTACATCTCAGGAATACGCCATCTGGGGAGGCGAGGCTCGAAGTTTAAGCTCCGAGGCTTTTCTCCCGTCTATGACACTGGTCATACACGCAAACATAGAACATAACAGCACATATACAAATGTAGAACTACATCTAGTCATAGTAACACAAACAGTGCAGTGTGTTGCCCTACATAAGCACTTAAAGGACCTAATGAGTAGTACCAGTTTCTTAGACAGTAGAAAACAGGGGCAGTTATGATAAATTTCATTTAGTAATGTAAGAAGACATAATTTTGCCTGTTACTTCACGTCGGACAGGCTTGACGTTTCTACTGAGGCCCCCTCACCTGGAATAGCAACACGAAGCATAATTTATATGTTGTATTTTGTTTAAACGGTAAAAAATTGCTGATCATGTCTTCCCTATCTTTCTATTATTTTCCTTTAAACAACAAACATTTATTATTTTAACACTGCCCTTCCTACAACTAACTTCATTTTGTTTTTAACTCATTACCCTTGTTTTATTGCTCAAAACAAATTTTGCTAGTAAGGTGGAACAATGTATCATTACATGTAAAATTGTATTCTGTACTACCTGCTTATTAAAGTACCACCCAGCAGGTCTTAAAGTATGCCATAAATGAAATAAAAACCTCTCAATGATATTCTGTACAATGAAAGTGAAAAAAAAAAAGCGCAGTGGTGGGACGCGAACCCGTAAAGAAAATGTAGCAGCCGTGAACCCTAGCAGCTACATAATTCTTTTTCTTTTTTTCCCCAACACTAGAGAAAAAATATTTTTCTCTTTCCAGCCGTTGTCTGAAACGAATTGATATTTATTTTTAGTTCAAAATGGCTCAAATGGCTCTGAGCACTATGGTACTTAACTTCTGAGGTCATCAGTGCCCTATAACTTAGAACTACTTAAACCTAACTAACCTAAGGACATCACACATCCATGCCCGAGGCAGGATTCGAACCTACAACCATAGTGGTCGCGCGGTTCCACACTGAAGCGCCTAGAACCGCTCGGCAACTCCGGCCGGCTTATTTTTAGTAATTAAAGAGAGAAACAAGACAACGAGGCAACAAAAATGAAAAAAAGCTGTGTAACAGTACTCCTGAAAAGGGACCATAATAAGAGTACCGCAACAACCGGTAAACTCAACTGATATCTTGACGACGAAGTGCAAGGTTCAACATACTGGTGAATAAGTCGCGATGCTGTGTCAGGTGCAAACGCTTCCAATATGCAGTGACCATATATTTGGGGAAGGCAAGTGGATCCCTATAGCCCTCTCCGTGTAAAATGTAATGAACACAGTGTTCCAGCAAACATGCAACTGTATTTGACTTTGCCCTCGGAATGTAGGAGGAGTCTGGACGCAATGGGATATCAGCCGAAAACACAGTCTCAACAGATCGAGATAGAAACGATAATTGTTTTTTAAGCCATTGCCAGTTTGCTTCGTGATGATGGCCGGTAAATATTTGTTGTAGCGTATCTATGGCTGAACAGCGACTGCGTTGCTCCGTGACACTAAGAAGAGTGTGAAATAAGCGCTCATTGGCGGATAACAGGTTGTATACCACATGATACCATGACGATGCTACCACCATTGGTAGAACAGGAGTGCTAAGATGAAACCACACCGTCCTGTAAGATGTTTGCAACGACGCGTGTTCAACAGGCGTCTACACACTGTCCCTCTCCCACGCATTAACAAAATTCTGATAGTGAAATGCAGCCCTCAAACAACTGACAGCAATATAAAATTCACTGATATGTTTTAATTGGAAATTCCCTCGACCAACATCGACAGGCGGATGAAGGCTGCCGGGCCGCAGGTAGCAAAATAACCGAGACGTGAATGCGTAGATTACGTGACAGATAGACAGCCAGGAGCGCCAGACAAATGTCACAGACGCTTTCCTTTGAATATCGGAAAGTACCAAACCCCAGAGAGAAAGCGCACGGCTAGCGTAACCAACTCGTATAGTAATCGTAAAATGTGTTTCTTTCTTAAAAAAAAAAAAAAAGAATAGACAGCTGTTTCAGTTTCACAGCTATTGTCACGGGAAGGGCAAACGCCTGATAGATGCAATATGCTTTGCACAAGACGTAGGTATCTAGGATCCGAACTTTCTGAAACAAGTTAAGGGAACGCCGCTCATATTCCAGGACTGCTCCTTTTATCTTTTCCTTAACCGACTTCCAATTGAGTGTAGCCGTATGAAGTGGAGAACGATCAATTAAGACTCCCAAAGAGTTATGTCTGTCGACCACCGGTCGCCCACGAAGTGACAGCATTGTCAGTCCCCCGTAATTTCATCAACGGACAGTTGCCTTCATTGACACGGACCCCAGGTACGAGGCGAAAAGCATCCAACGTACCCTCGAGCAATGGAATCTCAACGGGACACCGGAGTAACACCATAGACACCACCCACGTATGAGCGCACCGAGATCGTCTCGACCAAAAATGTCCATCCCCGTAAATGAGCAGCAATCCTCTGAACGAGGGGATCCAGCGACAGAACGGACAACGACTCCGACAGCGGACTTCCCTGAGGAAAACCCTGGGTATAACAGTTGTCCATCACAGGCACCGGACCTTGGATACCAGTAAACAAATTGTAGAAGATCCAGCGCATGTGAATAGTGAACATAACGGCTTCTAATACCTGCAATAGGAAGCCATGACTGACACGACCCAACGCCTTGTCGAAAACCGAAAATGCCAGAGCACCAATAACAGGAGTAAAGCGGCCAGCGATATGACAGCACAACATTCTGCTACCGGGGTCAGAACATTGTGACCAGGAATACAACTTCGATGGCCACCAACAACTTCCTCCAGCAGCGCACATAACCGGCTATTTACCGCCCTCGTCACAGTCTTATAATCAAAATTTAATAAGATAATCGGACGAGGCTTGGCAGGTGCTGCCTGACCAGAACTATTAGGAATTAACACAACTTTGCCAACTTTAAACGATTTGGGCACAAACGCCCTTCTCAACACTTCGCTCAAAAGCAACGTAGAATTGGTACACAGAAAATGCCAAAAAAAGCAGTAGAAACTCCTTAGGCAGACCATCCAACCACGACGACTTACGATAAGGCTACCTGAGGATGTCATAGACATCGTTACAATTGACGAGAGCTTCTAAAAACGCAGCATTATGAGCGGGTGTAAGTCTACCATACAGAGCTCGAACAAAAACAAATCGGATGCCTTATAGACAGGAATGGGTACCTCATACAGCCCAACACAGAACTGATGTAGAGCACACAATATGTCCTGTCTGCCATCACAACATATCCGTCCCCTTATGTGAATGCAGGCTTTCCCGGTGTACACTGCTGATGAAATCTTCTCGGGCTTCCATCTGGGTAGCCGCACCAAAAATCCGCGACGTTTCGATGAGTGTCATTCTCATCATCTTCTGGCGAAGTGTCTCTGCCTTGAGAAACGTGGCACACGCACGTCGACGACGAGTGTGATGTCGAATCAGATGATACAGAGAAGTAAATTCATCCGCCACCACAGAACGTGATTTGGATTACATCCTTAACCCTTCCATTTGACACTCTTTCAACCTTTACACACCTGATATCTGCAATCCGTAGCGGATCCTGATGAGCGTTTTCAAAGAGGTCACGTAGGACATATTAGTAAAATTCTTGCGTCGTCCGGAATCTCCGCATTCAACGAATAGCGTATCACCGTTTGTCGTAGCCTCGTCTTTTCCAGTTGAAACGACACCTTTCCGGAGAATGGAGGTGCATCGCGCAGTTCAACGGACGCCACCGCGCCACACTTCCCGGATAACATCGTGGAGAAAGGGATCTTCCAAGAGCGCCACATTCAGCATCCAAGGCGATCGAAATAATTTCACGGACTGTCGCGTTTCAGACAGAACTCTTCGCACGAACCTCGAGCACAGGCCATTCAGACAGTTAGTGGCCCAGTGAGACTGTCGTTTACAATGTCGACCCAGAAATGGCAGCAAAACGTGCTTGATATTGTGGCTCCACAACAGTGTGACCACCAATCATGGCACATAATACAAGAGCCAATAGGCAACAGAGGCTACGTCCTCACTCCACCGCAGTAACCTATTAAAATAAAGTTCCCTCTCCTTCTTCCTTAAGTGACCAATGAAATGGACTATCTTTTTAAAATTATTTTAAAATTAAATATAAGGGACACTGCACAGCTAGAACGCACCAGCAGAACCAGAAGGAGGCTGCTGCAACTGTGGCCGAAACTTTGGTTTTCTACAGCAGTAGTTTTATACAATATGACGCGGTGCCACACCCAGAAAACTTTTATGTCAACAGCGTGAGGGTTTCCCTCATCTCACACGTGGCCGTTACAGCTGGTCGAAATACCATCACGATCAAATGAGGCGTCGTCAGTAAACTGCATGATTTGCAGGAAATTTGGTTGATCAATCCAGTACTGGAGCAACCGCTGACACAATCAGACCCTTGGTGGAAAATGAGTAACAAGCATTGCATGGACTCGTTGTGGACCATATTGTTGAAAATTTTGTTCGTGGTGTACTCAGCACACGCTAGTCTCCGCAGCGCCCAATACAACGAGTACTTATAGTGGGGTCCGCTGCAACACATTCCAGCTCCTCCCCTTCAAAATCGGGTGTGCGAGAGGTCCTCATGTTGCCAACTCCTATGTTCCGTTTTTCCAATGAACCATTCCTCGACCGAGAGAAATAAACACTCGTCGTGACGAATGATGCCTGTTACGAAATCGTTCCCCTTACAGCCTTTCAGCAGCGAGAGCATTGAAGCGTACTTCCTCATTACGTAAGGTGAATGTCAGTGAGTTCTGCGAAACTATACCGGTACTGAAACTTCCTGCAATATTAAAACAGTGTGCCGGACCAAGACTCGAACTCGGGACCTTTGTCTTTCGCGGGCAAGTGCTCTACTAACTGAGCTACCCAAGCACGACTCACTCCCCGTCCTTACTACTTTACTTCTGCCAGTACCTCGTCTACTACCTTCCAAACTTTACAGAAACTCTCCAGCGAACCTTGCGGATCTAGCACTCCTCGAAGAAAGGATATTGCGGAGACATGGCTTAGCCACAGCCTGGGGGATGTTTCTAGAATGAAATTTTCACTCTACAGCGGAGTGTGTGCTGATATGAAACTTTCTGGCAGATTAAAACTGTGTGCCGGACCGAGACTCCAACTCGGGACCTTTGCCTTTCGCGGGCAAGTGCTCTACCAACTGAGCTACCCAAGCACGACTCACGCCCTGTCCTCACAGCTTTGATTCCGCCAGTAACTCGTCTCCTACCTTCCAAACTGCCCCAGCGTCTTGTACTATACGACTCAATAACACTGAGTAATGATTGGGTCTGTTGTTGATTCATAGCACGATCTGTCATGGGACAACGTAAGTACGCTACAAGCCACCTTATAAGGAAGTAAAGTAAACAAAACCTTCATCGTGACTTCCCAGGAATCCGGCTCATCCTCGTTTCCTTGAAGGAAATAAAGAATTCACACATAAGTAAACAGCACAGTAAGTGAAAACCTCCACCCAAGTTAGTTGGGCCGGCCGGGGTGGCCGTGCGGTTCTTGGCACTGCAGTCTGGAACCGAGCGACCGCTACGGTCGCAGGTTCTAATCCTGCCTCGTTCATGGATGTGTGTGATGTCCTTAGGTCAGTTAGGTTTAAGTAGTTCTAAGTTCTAGGCAACTGATGACCTCAGAAGTTAAGTCGCATAGTGCTCAGAGCCATTTGAACCATTTTGAACCAGGTTGGTTGTAAATAAGCTGGAAATCAGTAGTGCTAGACAAAGTCGTAGAGAAGTTTACTTCCATATATCCTTAAGCTGGCTTCTCCGAAACCAGGTTCCCTTCATCAAATTGTTCAATGAAGCATTATGTCCTGGTAAATTTTGGCATGCTCTTACAGGAACACTCTCCCTGTACTGTGACCGCTGCCCACCGCTGAATCCAATGCCGCCGACTGGCAATGCAGTCATGTCACGCGGTCAGGAAAGTGCGTTAGTGGAGCAGACACGACGTGAGGATTATTCTAGCTACAATGCGGGCCGCAAATGGGGAAATACATAGTCGTAAGCGGCTGACACGTGTGGTCTAGCGGATCAGTAGTTCCGCCTCGATGCCCGAGTGGAAAGGTTTTCAGTTATCTTGTTTGTGTCTTTGTGTGCGTCACATCGTCGTTCGGTTTGTAGCGTTACTTACTGTGTCTAGATTGGTAACGGCATAGTCCGCTCATAATGTCCACCATGGTTTCGAAGTGTGTTCCAATAAAATGTATAGTCAACTTTAGTCTCCACACATCCACGCGTCCCGTGCAGCCTGGGTCTTTGGAGATTCATGACTGGCTCGTTGATACAATTCATCTGATCAGATACTTACTGCCTACTTTGAATCTGAAACTATCTCTTTTTCCTAAAGTTTTTGGGTCCACCACAAGTAGATAGGTTGCTTTTATGTGCCGGCCGGTGTGGCCGAGCGGTTCTAGGCGGTTCAGTCGCACGTTCGAATCCTGCCTCGGGCATGGATGTGTGTGACGTCCCTAGGTTAGTTTGCTTTAAGTAGTTCTAAGTTCTAGGGGACTGATGACCTCAGATGTTAAGTCCCACAGTGCTCAGAGCCATTTGAACTTATTTTTTATGTCATGATTCTCAAGTTCGCTTTAACCATCGTCATGGCTCCATAGGAATGGTGCTTATTGCTAACTCGGAAATGGAATACATCAATGACCGAGTGTTCACTCTCCCGAAGGAAGCTGACGACAGTTTATTTAAGGAAACGTTGCGCCTTTATGATCATGGGAAGGCTACACGATGCGAATGCTGATCCACTCAACACCTGTTGCAGTGTTATAGCGGAATCCGTTCAGTGGAGCTGGTAGTCACACGTAACATTCCTCCACATCTAAAGGTCTGCGGTTACCGCATTCACATATCGTGTAGTGGGCAAGTGGGGACATGCTTTCTCTACAATCAAAGTGGCCACCTTAGATCTAATTCCTAGCGGCGAATATTTGTGTTGAAGTCCTCTTTTGAACAACGACGAAAACTGAGGGTTGGCTAATCTCGTTTCTACCGCTCACGGTGTTGGTGCCACGTCTTCCCCACATGTACTCTGAAGCTTTCTTTGGTTTATGTTCAAGAATCGCCTACGTCACCGACTGTAGATGCAGTATTGCCTGATAATCGTTGTAAACAATGCGTCCAACGTCAGCATGCAGTGCCTCAGAAAAAGAAGAAACGAAGTTTTCGGAGGCTGGATAGCAAGACCTCCACCCTCTCACTTGTCAATGGACTTAGCAGTGGGTCTTGACACACAACAATGGCATAATTCATTTGGTCAGCAGATCGAATTTCGTTTCTTGTTGTTAAGGGCCGGCCGGAGTGGCCGAGCGGTTCTAGGTGCTACAGTGTGGAACCGCGTGACCACTACGGTCCCAGATTCGAATCCTGCCTCGGGCATGGATGTGTGTGATGTCCTTAGGTTAGTTAGGTTTAAGTAGTTCTGAGTTCTAGGTGGCTAATGACCTCAGATGTTTAAGTCCCATAGTGCTCAGAGCCATTTGACCCATTTTTTGTTGTTAAAGTATGCAGGCTTATATGTTCCTTTCTTGGGTCAGCTTATCTGTGATTCCTGTGAGGGGTCCTATTCCTACAAGAAGTACAGTTTACTCGATTTTCTCCTCTTAGGCTTTGCCCTGTGTTCAATGTGACTTACGAAAATGTTCCACAGGGACTGCCTTGTTTTCTAGGAAAGGCATTCCCATTGAAGGGATTGAAGTTCTTAATAATGATGGAAAAGGGGACGTACTTTCCTTCACCAGCCGGCCGCTGTGGGCGAGCGGTTCTAGGCGCTTCAGTCTGGAACCGCGCTGCTGCTACGGTCGCATGTTCGAATCCTGCCTCGTGCATGTTTGTGTGTGATGTCGTTAGGTCAGTTAGGTTTAAGTAGTTCTAAGTTCTAGGGGACTGATAATCTTATATGTTAAGTCCCTTAGTGCTTTTAAGTCCCTTAGTGCTTAGAGCCATTTGAACCATTTCCTTCACCTGACCTTGTTTCTCCTTTATGCGCCGTCCGGTACCGGAGGCACTTTGGACCGTTTCTGATTTTATAGGCAAGAGGTCGTTTATTTGTTACGAAAAAGTCTGCAGAGTATTTTGGTAGGTGGTGTTCTAAACTGTGTGTTACGTCCTATAGATCAGTTTCCCAATTTTAATTTCTGTCGGTAACTGAAAGGTTTAGTTTGTTCCTTCAAACTGCAAGATGTTTGGCTCTGTAAATAGTCGAGTCGTGAAATTTACCTACTCTACTACTGCCTCTGTCAGTAGTGCTGACAGACTTCTACATCCACATCTAAATCTACGTGATTACTCTGCCATTCACAATAAAGTACCTGGCAGTGGGTTCAATGAACCACCTTCATGCTGTCTCTCTACCATTCCACTCTCGAACGGCCTGCATGAAAAACAAGCACTTAAATTTTTCTGTGCGAGCCCTGATTTCTCTTATTTTATCGTGATGATCATTTCTCCCTATGTAGATGGATGCCAACAGAATGTTTTCGCAATCGGAGGAGAAAACTGGTGATTGAAATTTCATGAGAAGATCCCGTTGCAACGGAAAACGCATTTGTTTTAATGATTGCCACTCCAATTCACATATCATGTCTGTGACATAATCTCCCCTATTTCGCGATAATACAAAACGAGCTGTCCTTCTTTGTACTCTTTCGATGTTATCCATCAGTCCCACCTGATGCGTATCCCACACCGCACAGCAGTACTCCTAGGACGGACAAGCGTAGTGTAAGCAGTCTCTTTAGTAGACATGTTGCACCTTCTAAGTGTTCTGCCAATGAATCGCAGTCTTTGGTTTGCTCTACCCACAATATTATCTATGTGATTGTTCCAATTTAGGTTATTTGTGATTGTAATACCTAACTATTTAGTTGAATTTACAGCCTTCAGATTTGTGTGACTTACCGCGTAATCGAAATTTAGCTGATTTCTTTTAGTATTCATGTGAATCACTTCACACTTTTCCTTATTCAGGGTCAATTGCCACTATGTCTGATTGGATGTATGACAGAATTTTGGCTGTGAATGTCATCCTCGCCGGCTTTACAGACCTCTGTGGAGTGACTTTAAGTCACACACGGTGGAGAACGTAATCTCGGCTGTTTCTTGAGAGGATGTGCACCGCTGGATTGGAAGGGGAGTTCCTATTCCATGGTCTGCGAAGTTGGCTGAGCGGAATCCCCTGTATTATTTCCTATTGGGATTCCTAATGTCACTTGTGTATGAGACCCCAGTGAATGCTGAGATGGAAGTAGTTGACAGAATTGTAGCTGCCCGTGATGTGATTCGAAACACACCAGGGGTATGTGCCAGGGTGCGCCAGAATCTTGTAAGCCGGGGTCATGCTTCCATTGAGGTTCATTGTCTCCGTGATGGTATTCGCAGTTAACTGTAGCTGACGTGAATATAAAAGTACACAGTAATGTGTGTCCTATTATCTCCTTAAGCTAGCTTCTCCGACACATTATGTTCCCTGTCTCAAATTGTTCAGTGGAGTATCGTCTACGTCGTGTTAAATTTCTGCACACTCTTACGCCTAGTCGGCGCACATGATCCAGTCTTTGTGAGTCGGGACCGCTGCAGCGGCGGAACGCCCACGGAACTGGAGCAGAGGTCTTTCCGCGCGGCCGTGTTTACACGCGCTGGCAGGCAGGCGCTCTAAACAGCTCTCTCCACTGAGCCGACTTCGCCGGCGGCCGCTGTAAACCGAGCTCGCAGCAGAGAGAGACGCAGCCGTCGTGTCCGTCGCCGCCGCAACACGTCATGTGGCAGGCGGAACAAACAGCGCGCGATTTATTATTAACTGCCGAGCGCCTGCGGGCGGTCGCTTGGTGCGCCAGTTCTGTCTGTGTCTGCGGCATCCGGCCGTCGAAAAGATCACAGGTCTGTAGCTGCCAGTCCCGACAATCGATCACATCCGCTTCCATCAGCGGCGGCGGCCGCAAGTCGATACGATACCTTCAGCGATCAAAATAGCGGGTCCGTACGGTCGCGGGAGACATAAGGAAAGCAGCATCAGAACGGAGAGGGACGAAAGTAGAATGAGGGGTAAAGTGTGGAAAGTATGTCCAGATCTGACACTTGCTGCCAGATTAAAACTGTGTGCCGGACCGAGACACATTTAAAGTAAACTGGGCCTTTCTCGGGCAAGTGCTCTACCATCTGAGCTACCCAAACTTAACAGAAGTCCTCCTGCGATGGTAGAGTACTTGCCAGCGAAAGGCAAAGGTCCCGAGTTCGAGTCTCGGTCCGGCACACAGTTTTAATCTGCCAGCGTTTCATATCAACGCAAACTCCGCTGCAGAGTGAAAATCTAATTCTAGAAACATCCCCTAGGCTGTGGCTAAGACATGTCTCCGCAATGTCCTTTCTTCCAGGACTGCTAGTTCTGCAAGATTCGCAGGGGACCTTCTGTGAAGTATGAAATGTAGGAGACGATGTACTGGCGGAAGTAAAGCTGTGAGGATGGGGCCCGCATCTCGTGGTCGTGCGGTAGCGTTCTCGCTTCCCATGCCCGGGTTCCCGGGTTCCCGGGTTCGATTCTCGGCGGAGTCAGGGATTTTCTCTGCCTCGTGATGGCTGGGGTGTTGTGTGCTGTCCTTAGGTTAGTTAGGTTTAAGTAGTTCTAAGTTCTAGGGGACTGATGACCATAGATGTTAAATCCCATAGTGCTCAGAGCCATTTGAACCATTTTTTGTGAGGACGGGGCGTGAGTCGTGCTTGGGTAGCTCAAGTGGACGCCGGCACGGTAGCTCAGCGTGTTCAGTCAGAGGGTTAGCTGCCCTCTGTAATAAAAAAAAAAAAACTGAGTTAATCGATCAACAACGAACTTAAACGGAGGTCTTACGACTTCCGCCCCGAGCAGACGCAACGAACAAAAGCGAACAAAATGAGATAGAAAAAGAAAGAAAAAAAGTGGTACAGCACTTGTCCGCGAAGGCAAAGGTCCCGAGTTCGAGTGTCGGTCCGGCACACAGTTTTAATCTGCCAGGAAGTTTCATATCAGCGCACACTCCGCTACAGAGTGAAAATCTAATTCTGGATACCTCGAAATCTATATGAAGTCTCAGACAGTGCTGCTGGTTCCACTGGGGGAGTGCACTTCTTATACTTCAATAATGGTTCAAATGGCTCTGAGCACTACGGGACTTAACATCTGAGGTCACCAGTCTCGTATAACTTAGAACTACATAAACCTAACTAACCTAAGGACATCACACACATCCATGTCCGAGGCAGGATTCGAACCTGCGACCGTAGCGGTCGCGCGGTTGCAGACTGTAGCGCCCAGAACCGCTCGGCCACCCCGGCCGGCGCGACCTTAGCAGTCGCACGGTTCCGGACAGAAGCGACTATAACCGCTCGGTCACAGCGGTCGGCTTCTAATACTTATAGGACTTAGCAGAATAGGGAGGTACACCTCAAAGGTGTACTTTTGAGATGTTTAACAGTTTGATTGCCTGTAACTTCATCAGAAGAGCAACGTAAAAGTTGTGTGGTTTAGGTTATGTAGACACTGTATTCACTTCCTGCATGCTTGGAGCACAATACATTGGTTATTGTCGTTAAAAAAGTCTTCACTCTGCTAATGAGATAAAGATGATATTCTAGACACAGCATAAGTTTTTCATATGCAACGGAGAAAAATAACTTCTTTATCGTTAATGATGATGATGAGGTACCGAGGAGCGTGGGGGACGACGTGGGAAACCCGCACCGCCGTACTAGGCAAGGTCCTTGCGGAGGTTGTTTGCCATTGACTTCTTCCGACCGTAATGAGGATGAATGATGATGAAGACGACACAACACCCAGTCATCTTGAGGCAGGGAAAATGCTGACCCCGCCGGGAATCAAAACCGGGACGCCGTGCATTTTCGTTAGACACCCTAAATAACAACATTTTCATTATTTTCTTCTGTTTCAATTCGATTGCTTGGCCCCAAATTTTGATGAAAACCGTGTTAAATAGGAGGTACGAACTACATAGACAATACAGCACATAGATCAGCAGTTCTCATTGACCTGTCATTGGGAGACTAATGTTAGAGAAGAGAGTACCGCACCAACGTATGGGGCGTCCTCAGACACGTCTACGCTGGTTATCGGGGTTGAAATCAAACCGCGATTCATGACTGAAGATAGTTATACTCCATCCAATAAGATTTCAAGCTAAAGACGTATCTGGAAAGGTTCAAATGGTTCAAATGGTTCTGAGCACTATGGGACTTAACTGCTGAGGTCATCAGTCGCTTAGAACTTAGAACTACTTGAACCGAACTAACCTAAGGACATCACACACATCCATGCCCGAGGCAGGATTCGAACCTGCGACCTCTGCGGTCGCGCGGTTCCAGACTGTAGCGCCTAGAACCGCTCGGCCACTCCGGTCGGCTATCTGGAAAGGCTCAAGACAGGAGTGGGATACCAACCTTACTGTCACCCACCATACAGCCCGACAACCTGGAGTGATAGCCTGGACAGGCATTTCTTTCTATAGTAGAACCCCTTTGGTTGTCATCCACGGCAACGTTATAGCACAGCGGTATGTCGACGACAATTTACGCCCTGTTCTATCGCTCTTCACATCAAGACAACCTCCGCTTACATTTCAACAAGATAATGCCCGACCGCACCTGGTGAACGTTTCTACACTTATCTCCGTATTTTCCAAACCTATCTTGGCCAGAAAGGCCGTTGAATCTCTCTCCAAATGCGAACGTTTGAAGCATTGTGATCAGGGCTCTCCAACCATGTCGGGATTTCCACATCTAACACGCCAGTTTGACAGAATTTGGCACGATATCCCTCAGGAGGACATCCAAAAACTACCAGTCATTCCAAGCCGAATGTGTGCTTGCATAACGGCCGGAGGTAGACCAATACATTACTGATGTGCCCAGTTTGTGAAGCTCCTTCTCAGGCGCTCTTGATTTTGGCTGGTTTGCACGTTCAGTTTGAAGCTCTAAGTACCCATCGAAACACCAGGCATAGATGTTGTAATTCTTCGGCGAGGCTTTCCTTGCGTGGTAGTGTTCGAGCTATTTGGACCAGACTCCTTAGCACCCACTTTGTTTCAAATGGTTCAGATGGCTGTGAGCACTGTGGGACTTAACATCTGACGTTATCAGTCCCCTAGAACTTAGAACTACTTAAACCTAACTAACCTAAGGACATTACACACATCCATGCCCGAGGCATCATTCGAACCTGTGATCGTAGCGGTCGCGCAGTTCCAAATTGAAGCGCATAGAACCGCCACTTTCTTTGTGACGGATGGTAAAGGCTCGAGGCGTGGAGGTCAGTGTGTGTAGGTTTCCTATACTTTTTTTTGTATATAGACTGAAGCAGAGAGTGAAAATTTGTACCAAAGCCGGGAAGAGAGCTCGGATCTCTTGCTTACTAGGCAGATGCATTAGCCACTAAGTCACTTTGGCACAGCGGTTCATGCTCCTGCTCGGATTACCCTCGCAAGCCTCCCTCCTCGATCCAAATTCTCACTTCTGCCCAGTTTACTTTAAATTCCCCCTTACACACGAAGAGAATTGCTGAGGCTCTCCATGTTCTGGAATAGCACCTCAGCACCTAACGTAAATGGGGGATCCAGCCTGACACCTAGGTGCAGGTACTTATAAAAATGAAATGACACAATTTCAGAGACTTGGGCTCATACAGATATGATTTTGTGTATACAGACGGAAGCAGCGAGTGAAAATTTCTACCAAGACCGGGAATCGAACCCGGGTCTCCTGCTCGCTAGGTAGGTGCGCTAGCCTCTAAGTGACCTTAGCATAGCAGTTCACGCAACTGCACGGATTCGATTCCCGGCTTTGCCTCAAATTTTCCTTCATTGCTTCATTCTATATGCATAAAATCATACCTACATGACACCAGTAAAGTCTCTGAAATTGTGTCATTTCATCTGTCTTCCTTGTGCACTGTGACCCAGCGATCCGTCTTGTCTTCGTTTAACAGACACGTAGGACAAAGGTAATCGGCCCCATTTTTCAAATTCCATCATGAATTTTGTGTTATGATGATGGAGTTTAAATGTTCCAGGATCTCTTGAAGCTTTTCCGCTCCACATAGACACACTTCAAACGTGTTGTTCTCATGCCTACAAAGATACGTGTGTTTCAACTTGGCAGATCCCAGTGCCTTTGCTTGAAAGTGTTCCATGTGTAGGTTCACCACGACAGCCGACAACGGACTGACCATCGCCAAGTAATCGGTCTGTTCTTAATATTATTCGTCGAAAAGGAGAAAAGTTGATTTCACAATGTGGCTAAAAAGTTCTGTGAAGCAATAGTCGTACCTTACTGCGATGGGTTCCAAGGAATCAGAAAGTGGAGAGGGAGACTACATCGAAACTGACCATAATTCCGTAACCTGGAGTCGCAGTTGACGAAGGCGACGTACAAAGGCGAAGAAATTGTGAATATAATTTTCGCATTTCCCCACATATTCGCTGAGAACGCATTTCATGTATTGTGCCAGCTAGTACGCGAGTGCGCCAGTATTACTAACTACTAGCCTTAGAGGAATTCTTTCCTTGTGTACGTAGGAAGGCCACATAGTCGTGTTGGTACTGCTGCTCGTATTCTAAGACCCTTCATTATTTTGCTTGGCAAGCCAGACTCATTGAGAAGGGTCATCTGCTACCAGTTCATTTTTTCATAGAATCGTCATCTATTTGTCTGTATGCAACTTCATTCAAACCATGGAATATCCTCTTATTGTAGTCCACAAATGACATTAATACGGTAGCGTTGCTGTTGTCAGCTGGCAGGACTACAGTTTTCCTATTCTCCAGCAGATGTGTCAGTGCTACTTGTCCTCCCTTGGAGATGTTAGATACTAACGAGAAGAACGCAGCAAGTACCATAGCCAGATTTGCCAGACAGACAGAAGAGGGGCCAAAAGAAGTAAACAGCTGTCTCAGCCCATCCGTAGATACACGATCATTTCCAAAAAAAAAGGACGATCAAAGTTTTCGAGGTGCTTTCTATGCTTTTTACTACTCAATATCCTCAGACGAAATGGCGGCTCAGTGGTTAGTGTCACTGCTTCTTAATTTTCCGCCCTCGTTGAAAATCCAATTATTACTTTTATTTTGGTTTTTGATTTATATATCTGTGTCTGTAGAAGATTGATACACGCATGTTTTCCAGTGTATATTGATATAATGTTGTCCTTCTTCGTCTACAAATTTTATGTTGGGTGAATGAACTTAAAAAAGGAAAAGAATCAGAAAATAATTGGAAATTGTTTTTGATGAAATGCCTGTAGTGTGATTCATAATCAGTTACAAGCACCAGTTTTCGGAAAAGTGGTCCATTATGCTTTTCTGTCGCGAAATTATTGCCAATGCGCTAAATATTGACAAGTGTTAAAGATGTTTCTTTTCCAAGTGAGATTCATACTAAGAAATGTCACTGTCGCAAACATGCCCTCACGCGATCGTCGTGATGTTCGCAATATCTGTGTCTAGAATGTTCTTACTATCGGTATCATCCAAGAGAATGCACCAAAACTTCCTGAAGAATAAATGTATGAATAAAACACAAAAATTGGTGCGACAATGAAACATCAGGATATGAGAATTTAAAAAGATTGTAACCCATCAACATACAATACACATATATAATATACACTGAAGAGCCAAAGAAACTGGTACATCTCCCTAATACCTTGTGGGGCACCCGCGAGCACGCAGAAGTGCCGCAACACGACGTGGGATGAACTCTAATTATGTCTGAAGTAGTGCTGGAGGGAACTGACGCCATGAATCCTGCAGGGCTGCCCGTAACTCCATAAGAGATCGATGCAGTAGATACCTCTTCTGAACAGCCCGTTCCAAGGCATCCCAGATATGCTCAATAACGTTCATCTATGGGGCGTTTGGTGGCCAGGTGAAGTGTTTAAACTCAGAACAGTGTTCCTGGAGTCACTCTGTAGCAATTGTGGACTTGTGCAGTATAGCATTGTCCTGCTGGAATTGCCCGTCGGAATGCACAATGGGCGTGAATGGATGCAAGTAATCAGACAGGATGTTTTAACGGATTCTTGATATTCACGGTACACTCGTGAAAAGGTCGTATGGGAAAATCTCCACTTCATCGCTACCTCGGAGATAATGTGTCCCATCGCTCGTGCGCCGACTACGGTATAACACCACGTTCAAACTCACTTAAATATTGATAACTTGTCGTTGTTGCAGCAGTAACCGATCTAACAATTGCCCCAGAGACTTGTTGTCTTATATAGACGTTGCCGACCGCAGCGCCGTATTCTGCATGTTTACTCATCTCTGTATTTGAATACGCATGCCTATACTAGTTCCTTTGGCGCTTCAGTGCATAATAAATGTGTGACGCTTATTGTGAAATCCAGTTGTAATTCTACAATTAATATAACGCACTTTTATCCCCGGATTTCATAAGAAACATTATTGTAGGAACCTCCGACGGACGTAATTAGATAAATGAAAACAATAAAAATAAAATGTAATAAATAAAAACATTCATAGAGTTTCTAACGGGGAGCAAAAATACGAAACCACGATTTTAAGCACTGAGTTACCGTTTCATCTGATAACAGTGAGCGTTAGAAGGTGTACAAAGTAATTGGAAACTACCTTGACAATTTCGACCATTGTTTTCTCAGAAACCGTCGAGTATATACGGATAAGCCGAGACACATATTCGCTTATTTTGACTACCCCTCAACTGAGCAATATTCCTGGGAGGTCGGGTGGACGGATACTAGCCGTGATCTCCTCTTAGTTGCTCAACAGTTTATGCGGCTAACCTCTTCTGCTACTTCCGGTGGGAGAGAAGCTACGGAGTTGATTTAATCTGCTATTGGTAGCATACCTGGAATCGGTGCGAACTTTAGGCCTTTAGCAACAATCTTCACAGTACGGCTTTCCGCATCTTGTCTCAGGTTAATGTGCGAGCGACCGAATTTTGCATTTTGGGATGCAGATTTTTTTCAGCTGCAGGGATTCTGCTTGCGACCATGTTTTATTGTCAGTTCATCCCAAAGAATCTGCAAAGAGCAGACGCGTAAAAATGGAGATGAAGAAGCACTTTCGAAGCGACATCTAGCAAGTGTCGAGGGTCACGAATTCTCTCCCATACTGGAGCCAGGCTTGCACGGTGCAAAATCCTAGTGAAGGTCAACGTATTGAGAAGTTGACCTTCATATTGACGGAGCTTCTACAACTTGTGTACGATGTCGAAATCCTTCTTCCCATAGAATGAACTACATCTACATCTACATCCATACTCCGCAAGCCACCTGACGGTGTGTGGCGGAGGGTACCTTGAGTACCTCTATCGGTTCTCCCTCCTATTCCAGTCTCGTATTGTTCGTGGAAAGAAGGATTGTCGGTACGCCTCTGTGTGGGCTCTAATCTCTCTGATTTTATCCTCATGGTCTCATCGCGAGATATGCGTAGGAGGGAGCAATATACTGCTTGACTCTTCGGTGAAGGTATGTTCTCGAAACTTTGACAAAAGCCCGTACCGAGCTACTGAGCGTCTCTCCTGCAGAGTCTTCCACTGGAGTTTGTCTATCATCTCCGTAACGCTTTCGCGATTACTAAATGATCCTGTAACGAAGCGCGCTGCTCTCCGTTGGATGTGTTCTTTCAGGTTTTCTCGGTGTGATAGATGAATGACGGGCATCTGGATGTTCAGACAAGTTGTTTGCGTTTTCTGCACAGTATTTCGACTATCGAACCAGCCGTCTTCTTCGGGGGCTGTGCATCTTTCTGTTATGTGTACTCGCTGTCTGACCCCAGGCAGATTGGAAGTACTGTTGGTGTCACGCCACAACTTATAGCCGAGTTTGATTCCCGACATCCACTGCGCCCTATACATGTAATAGCAAAACTCACAGCACCTGAAGAAGATGCGAGGGTCTGTCCTCGAAATATTGTACAAAAAACAACCCGACGGAACAGGCGGAAGCTTACTATTAATTAATCATGCAGAGAAAACCTGAGAGACCACAATAAAAATGTTGTCCGTATGACTTACTGTGGAAATTTTCTCGACAGCTAGAGAAGCAACTAAGTAATATTATCATCAGGAGTGGCTTTAAATTAAATAATTCCTGAAACCGCAGCTTAGACTCAAGATCGGTAACAAAGGTAATAAATTACGAAATTCAGGCGTCTGTAAAATACATTCCGATGATTGTAAGAAGTTTTGTATTGGACAGACAGGTAGAAATTTTTAATATTAGGTTCAGAGAACATCCGCAGAACAAGACAGCATTCGGACAACAGTTGACCGAACAACATAGTTTAAAACATGTAACTTGTCCACACTGCACAAACGGCCGCCTATTTAATCTTTTGGAATAAACAGAGATCGACAGGAATAAGAAATGCCACCCACAAAGCTTCTGTGCGAACACAAAAACCTGATAGCGAACGCGTATTTCTCACTATGTGACATGCTGTAGTTGTTTTTGCATGTTTTAATATTCTCAGTCTACTTGTTTTCTTTCGCTGGCCCTGCATCACCCACGTTTTCCCTGAGAACTTTATGCCTATGTTTCTTCTCGTATTTCGAGATGCTGCTTTCAATTAATATAAGCATTTACCACACACGTCGCAACAACCTATTTCAAAATTAGCATTTATAATTTCAACTAACATTCCACTGTGAACCCATGTTTAATCTCCAGTCCTTTTACATTTACAGTAACTCATCCTATTTTGGCTCGTGTAGAACGTTACACATCGCATCTCAGGCTTTGCAACAGCCCACTCTAAATATCCTTTACGGTAAGCGACACCTAAGGGCCCAACTCCATTAACTGTTTGTAATGCAGCAGTAAGCACAGTGTGCTACCGACGACTTTAGATCACAAGCCATGCGTTTTTATTATAATCTTATCATGTCTGTATGTTGTGTAATGATCCCAGTCATGACTGTAAATCCTATTTGCCTCTTTATTTAGCTTCATGGAGACAAGTATGTTGTTTGTTGAGTTGTTCTCAGATAATATATATCAGGGCTTTTATACTGTTGTCAACATATCACAATGCTCATAAATACACACCTCCTTTGTTAGATCAACCTGATGATGGTCGACACCGGTCGTTGACAAAACAAATATTTGCAATCGTAAAATGTGTCGAATTTAATATTTTGTAAGGAAAGCAACAAGTTAATGAAAAATCTTTCGTACCTTTCTTGCTTGTACTCGTTTATCTGCTTACTGAAAATCGGCACTACTACTGCTAGTACTGGATGAGACCTCTTATAGCCCTGAAGCGATAGCTATGAAAAGAATCAACAGTTCATTTGCTCAAAGTAATCTCTCTGTGCACCTGTCCAGCATCTCGCGGACTTACACACCGACTAATTTACTTCTGTGTACCAGGTAGGTGCAATAGTACATACCGAGAGTTGAATTAATTACAAAAAAGACGAAATCGTTACCATGGAAAAAGGCAGTCTAATGATTACAGCACTATGAAGGGGGTATGAGTAAGCAAAACAATCTTCGGTGAAATTATAAGCACGGGTGGTAACACTAAGAGTGCAATAGGAAGTCTACTGTTAAACGCAGAGGAGAGAGGAGATAGATGTAAAGAGTACATTGAACGTATCTAGGTGGGGGAGGACTTGTCTGTAGATGTGATACAAGAATAAATGAGGTCGATAGGGAAGAGGCAAGAGATCCTGTATTACAATCGGAACTGAAAAGAGCTTTCGAAGACCCGACATCAAATAATGCAGAAAGGATGGATAACATTGCGTAGGAATTCCTAAAATGAATAGGAAACGCGGTAGCAAAACGAACATTCACGATGGTGCATAGAATGTATGAGACTGGCGATGTACCATCAGAGTTCCGGAGATTGCAACAACAGACAAGTGCGAGAATTATCACACAATCAGCTTAAAAGCTCATGCATACAAGGTCATGACAAGAATAATATACAGAAGAATGGGAAAGGAAAGTTGAGGATGTGTTAGGCCGGCCGCGCTTCAGTCTGGAACCAAGCGGCTGCTACGGTCGCAGGTTCGAATCCCGCCTCGGGCATGGATGCGTGTGATGTCCTTAGGTTAGTTAGGTTTAAGTAGTTCTAAGTTCTAGGGGACTGATGACCTCAGAAGTTCAGTCCCATAGTGCTCAGAGCCACTTGAACCATTTTTGTTAATATTCTTGCGTGCTTCGGTGAAGTCGAGAGCTATGCCGGTGGTAGCATAGCTACTGGCAGGGTCTCCCAAGCCGGACTGGTCTCGACAGAGGAGCCAGACAAAGTGTGTCCCACAACATAGGGCAGGGAGGGCTCTAGAGGCGTAGTGAAGCCAGCTTCCTTAGAGGAGTAAACCTCATACAAATCCTGGTCCTCCAGGTTGGGGGTTGGGCATGGGCCTAATAACCCCATACTGTAAAAAAAAGAATATTACGGAAATTCAACAGAAGCCTCGGAAACTGGATGGAAAGCATGTATCACGACCCCGGCAAATGAAACGGATAAAGGATCTAACAGTAGCATCGTGGAATGTGAGGACAATGCTTCAGCCTGGAAAAATGAAAGAAATAGCCAATGAAATTTTAAAATTCAAATATGATATTGTAGGGCTACAGGAAATAAGATGGCAGGGGAATGGGCGGATAGATAATCCTGAGTACTCATTGGTATATAGTGGACCAGAAGAAAGAACAGGCCAACTTGGAACAGGGTTTATAATAACTAGGGAAGTTAGGAAAAGCCTTCTAGAATTTGAACCTATAAATGAAAGGATGTGCAGACTCAGACTAAAAGGTAAATTTAGGAATATATCAATAGTTAATGCACATGCACCAACAGAGGAAAAAGAGGATATAATTAAAGAATAGTTCTACGAAGACTTGGAAAAAGTATGCTGTGCAGTACCTACATATGACCTGATGCTAGTAATAGGAGATTTTAATGCAAAAATAGGGAGGAATGAACATCCGTTTGGAGTTTCTGGAAAATATTCATTACATGAAGAAAACAATGAGAATGGAGACTTACTATGCCAATTCGCAGCAAGGAATAATATGATTATTAAAAGTACCTGCTTTCCACATAAAAGGATCCATCTGGGTACTTGGAAGTCTGCAGCCAATTGAGTAGTCAATCAGATTGACCATATTTTAGTGATTGCACGCCACTCTACGTCAGTTACGGATGTACGGAGCTGCAGAGGACCAAACTGTGATTCAGACCACTTTTTGATAAAATCAGTCTTGAGAGAGAAACTGTCACCAACAAAGGGCAACAGAATGGGAAAGATGATGAAATGGAATACAGACAAACTGAACATCCCTGATGAAGTAAAAAAATACCAAGTAACACTAAGCAGAAAGTTGAGCAATGAAGAGACCACAGTAGGAGTAGATGAAAGGTGGAACAGGTTTGAAAAAGCCATTAAGGATGCTGCAGAGGAAATAATAGGCATAAGAAGGAACAGAAGAACCCAGGAGTGGTTTGATGAAGATTGCAGGTCAGCAATAGAGGAAAAGAACAGGGCAAGAACAAAAGTGCTACAGAGAGAAACCAGAAATAATGTGGAACAATATAGAGAATTAAAGGCCCGCATCTCGTGGTCGTGCGGTAGCGTTCTCGCTTCCCACGCCCGGGTTCCCGGGTTCGATTCCCGGCGGGGTCAGGGATTTTCTCTGCCTCGTGATGGCTGGGTGTTGAGTGCTGTCCTTAGGTTAGTTAGGTTTAATTAGTTCTAAGTTCTAGGGGACTGATGACCATAGATGTTAAGTCCCATAGTGCTCAGAGCCATTTTTTTGAGAATTAAGGAGAAGAGCTAACAGACTGTGCAAGAGAAAGAAAAGAGAGTGGAATAAGAAGAAATTTCAAGAACTAGAAGAACTAAAGGAACAGAGTGAAATAAGAAAGTTCTATCATGCCATAGGCAAAATGAAGAATAGATTCCAACCAAAAACAACGGCCTGCTCCAGTGAAGATGGGAAAATGATAAGGGAGGAAGAACAGATAGTGGGAAGATGGGCAGAGTATTTCAAAGATACACTAAGCACCAGCCTAGAAGATGAAGAGACCTCTGCACAGGAGGGAAGAGTGGAGCTGGAAGTAGACAATGAAACCAATGAGGCAAGAAAGCCAACACTACAAGAGGTCTCCCAGGCTGTGCACAAGTCAAAAAACAATCGAGCCCCTGGGAAAGACAGCATAATTGCTGAATTAATAAAAACTGGTGGTGAGGCTGTAATAAAAGAACTGCACACACTAATATCAGATATATGGGAAACAGAAACTATGCCAGATAATTGGAAAATTGGAATAATAGTCCCCATTTATAAGAAAGGGGACAGAACAGCATGTGAAAACTATAGAGGTGTAACACTCCTAAGTACAGCTTATAAGATCTTCACAAGTATATTAAACGAAAGGATACAGAAGTGTGCAGAAGGCATACTAGGGGAATATCAGTGTGGCTTTCGACCAGGCAGAGGAACAACTGATCAAATATTTGTGATAAGGCAAATGATGGAAAAGTTCTATGAATATGATATAGATCTGCATTTCTTATTCATCGATTTCAAACAAGCCTTTGACAGCATAAATCGGCAAGAACTATACAGAGTACTGAAAGAAGTTGGAATATGTGCTAAATTAATAAGACTAATCAGAATGACAATGACAGAGACAAGAGCTAAAGTAAAGGTCCTTAGCAGAACAAGTGATAGCTTTGACTTTAATAAAGGTGTGAAGCAAGGGGATAGTCTCTCCACTGTCCTATTCAACATAGCCCTGCATAGTGCAGTAAATAAAATCAACAAAAGAGGCACCATATTTATGAAAGCTAGCCAGATATGTGCATACGCTGATGACATTGCTTTAGTAGGAAGAAATACCAATACACTCCTAGAAACATACCGGGCAATGGAAACAGAAGCCTTAAAAATTGGCCTCATAGTAAATGAAAACAAAACAAAATATATGGTAATGTCACAATCTGAGGCCAGAAGAACCCCTAAAAACCTAAACATCAATGGGAAATGCTTCAATGGAGTGTCCTCTTTTAATTACTTGGGAGCCCTAATAACAAATGATAACAGTATTGGAAAGGCTATAAGAGAAAGAATACAAGCAGGAAACAGAGCTTACTTTGCAAATATGCAGCTTTTCAAAAATAGCCTTGTTACAAGAAAAACTAAACTGCTAATATATAATTCCCTAGTCCGCCCAGTTATCACATACGGCTCAGAGGTATGGACGTTGACAGAACACGATAAAAATGCTCTAAGAAGCATTGAGCGGAAAATACTACGCAAAATCTATGGGCCAATAAGGGAGGAAGAAGGCTGGAGAATACGCTACAATGCCGAATTACAAGAGTTAATACAAGGCAGGGACATAGTAAAATTTGTGAAATCACACCGAATACGATGGCTAGGACACTTGGAGAGAATGGCAGAGGATAGAATTCCAAAGAAAATGATGAAAGGTATGATCCATTCAGTTAGGCGAAAAGGGAGACCTAGAAGAAGATGGATCGATGAGGTAATAATGGATATCACCAATATGGGAGTCCGGGGGTGGAAAAGAGCAGCAAATAACCGAGAAGTGTGGAGGAAGATTGTTGAAGAAGCCAAGGCTCACCAAGGGCTGTAGAGCTACTGAAGAAGAAGAAGAAGAAGTTCTAAATCTATGGGACTGATGACCTCAGATGTTAAGTCCCATAGTGCTTAGAGATATTTAAACCATTTGAGGATCTGTTAAATGTTGATCAGTTTGGTTTTAGTACGGCCCCGGTAGCTGAGTGGTCTGCGTGACAGAATGTCAATCCTAACGTCCCGGGTTTGATTCCCGGCTGGGTCGGAGATTTTCTTCGCTCAGGGACTGGGTGTTGTGTTGTCCTAATCATCATTTCATCCCCATCGACGCGCGGGTAGCCGAAGTGGCGTCAACTCAAAAGACCTGCACCAGGCGAACGGTCTACCCGATGGGAGGTCCTAGCCACACGACATTTCATTTCATTTCAGTTTGGTTTTAGGGAAGATAAAAGGCACGAGGGTGGCAATTCTGACGTTACTGTTGACAATGGAAGCAAAGTGATGAAAAATGAAGACAGTTCATAGGATTTGTGGACCCGAAAAAAGCGTTAGACAATGTAAACTGGTGCAAGATGTTCGAAATGCTGAGGAAAATTTGGGTAAGCTATAGGGATATAGATAATATATAAGATGTACAAGAGCCAAGATGGAACAGTGGGAGTGGAAGAATAAGAACGGAGAGCTCGGATTATGTCTATAGATCGAAGAAGCAATGACTGAAATAAAAGTAAGTTTCAAGAATTGGATTAATAATTAGGGTGAAAGGATATCAGTGAAAAGATTCGCTGATGACATTGCCGTTCTCAGTGAAAGTTAAGAATTACAAGATATGCTGAACAGAATGAACAGTGTAATGAGTACACAGTGAGAGTAAATCGAAGAAATACGAAAGTAATGAGAAGTAGCAGAAATGTGAACAGTGAGAAACTCAACATCGGGTTTGGAAATCACGAAGTAGATGTAGTTTGAGCCGTGGTTGGCACTTGTTATGCGTTGAATTAAACCTTGATTGCTGTTCTGTGTTTAGTTATCGCGATTATTCTGTTATATTCTCTCTCCGCGAGTGGCAGCAGCATTCTGTATCGATATTCGTCCTTATACTATCTTTGGCCTGGCGCTTATAGATTCCGGCTGTGCTGTGTGCGAGCAGTTGGTCGGTTGGCGTGGAGAACGAGGAAATCTCCGCGGCGCATAGTTTGGCGCGGTCGGAGTGTGTGGTGCTATTCCCATTGCTACGAGATCCGTGGCTCACCGAGTTTTGACTTAATCTCCCAGCAAGTCACGACTGTTCACATTGTGTCGTTTGGATTTCGCTGTCGGCTGTTCGGACATTCCCGCGAGAAACAACATGTGTTTTCGAGTTGGCAAATTTTAGCTACCCTGCGGTGGAGTTTAACTGTACTTGGTTGTTTTAAATTGAAGTGCATCAGCAGAATCTTCTGCCTTGTGGCCGTTAACGTTCCGGTTACCCGTCCTGGCCGTCGACGTAAATTCAGGTAGTGTATTTTCCTCATCGTATTGTCGCTGTCCAACACGGTGTGTAGTTTGACAGCTCAATGTATAATTGGTTGTGGGTGCCAATACCGTCTACGTTGTTCCATTGAACTCCCTGTTGTGTGCTGGTCGGGTGGGACCGTTGACTGACTGTCGGTTGGGTTGTCGTCAGATCGAGAATGTTTGGGCCGACTGTCTGCCTCACCTAAGTGAGCGTTAGTGTTTGAATTCCAGGCCGACCCTCGAAAACTTCTGATCTCCGTTGGGTGTACTGCCTTTTCTTATTTGTCCTTGTTGTTTGTATTTGTATGGCTTCTAGCCGATTTTTTGATTAAGGTTGTTTTGCCCTTAAGGCTTAAGATTGTTTGGGCCTTCAGCCCAATTTAAAGAACTGTTTTAAGGTAAGGCCTTTGGACTTTTTAAAATTTTAATTTTGTTTCAGTCTTAAGTGATGGGCCTTCAGCAGATGTTTAAATTAAAGTTGTTTTGCTCTTAAGGTGTGGAATTGTTTGGGCCTTCGGCCTGATTGAAAGAACTGATTTAAGATAAGGCTTTCTGCCTTCTAAATTTCTGATTTTGGTTTGAGTCTTAAGTTATTAGCTTTGAGCGGTAAAAGATTGTAAGGCGCTTTCAGCTGCTAATTAAGTTCCAAAAATTAATGCTGTGTCTTTGAAAATTTTCTTGGCTCTTGTAATGTTCAGTCAAATAAATAAAGTTGTATGTTCGAGTGTAACTGAGAGCCCCTTATTTTGGCCCCTTTCCACAGTTTAAACTACCTTTCATGCGGGTTTAGCGGGGTGTCTCACAGTTAAGGAATTATGCTACCAGGGCAACAAAATAACCCATGATAGATGGAGGAAGGACGACGTCAGAAGCAGACTAGCACTGACAGAATAGGCATTCCTGGCTAAGAGAAATCTGCTAGAATGAGACATAGCCCTTAAGGTGGCGAAGAAAATTCTGAGAATGTACGTCTGAAGCACGATATTGTATGGCAGTGAAAATGGACTGCCGGGGAAGTCTGGAGTAGATGAAAGTCGAAACATTTGAGATGTGGTGCTACAGAAGAATTTTGAAAGTTAGATAGACTAGTAAGGTAAAAAACGAGGAAGTTCTTCGGAAAATAGTCGAGGGGTGGAATATATGTAAAACACTGACAAGGAAAAGGGGCAGAATGATAGCACATCTGTTGAGACATCAGGGGATAACTTGTATGGTGCTTGATGGAGTTTCAGAGGGACGAGGAAGTTGGCACAGAAGAGAAATTTCTGGTTGGCCCCATCAAAGCAATCATAACTCTGATGATGACAGAAAAGGCAGCAACCACAATTTCATATCAGTCGTATTGAGATGAACATAACACAGTGATGTTTCCAGTCACAAGGTAAGCATGCACATAGGTGAAGTTAAAGCCACATAAATGTGTAACCACGTGTTACCAAAATGAAAGTGTCACTAACTGTTACCTTGATTGTAATTGAGCCGTGGCGGATCTTATCGCTATTGTGGGTAATTACGCTCAGCACATGAGGCATACCTGGTCTTTGTTTAGCTGTGATTGTTCCTTCGCGTTCCCACTTCATGGTCATGCACAAAATGTCGACTTAGCCAGCCTTCGAAGGTTATAAATGTTCCTGATGGATCTCTTATTCAACGACCAGTCCACGTTCGAAGTCACTTAAGCAGTCCTGACCTACACATTCAACTATTACTGCTTCTCTACTGACAACTCAATATCCCCTACGTCCGCTTATGTTTGCGTGACCGCCTATCGTGGCATCTATTGGTCAACTGTGCATTACAGACTCGTTTCCGGATCTATGCTATTAGACAGTGTATCATCGTCGTCGCCACATGGTCAGAATAGTATCCACATCGACTTCAATTTCTAAAGTGCATTATCAGATACACTACTGGCCATTAAAATTGCTACACCAAGAAGAAATGCAGATGATAAACGGGTATTCATTGGACAAATATATTATCCTAGAACTGACAAGTGATTACATTTCCACGCAATTTGGGTGCATAGATCCTGAGAAAGCAGTACCCAGAACAACCACCTCTGGCCGTAATAACGCCCTTTATACGCCTGGGCATTGAGTCAAAGAGAGCTTGGATGGCGTGTACAGGTACAGCTTCCCATGCGGCTTGGACACGATACCACAGTTCATCAAGAGTGGTGACTGGCGTACTGTGACAAGGCAGTTGCTCGGCCACCATTGACCAGACGTTTTCAGTTGGTGAGAGACCTGGAGATTGTGCTGGCCAGGGCAGCAGTCGAACATTTTCTGTATCCAGAAAGGCCCGTACAGGACCTGCAACATGCGGTCGTGCGTTATCCTGCTGAAAGGTAGGGTTTCGCAGAGATCGAATGAAGGGTAGAGCCACGGGTCGTAGCACATCTGAAATGTAACATCCACTGTTCAAAGTGCCATCAGTGCGAACAGGAGGTGACCGAGACGTGTAACCAATGGCACCCCACACCATCACGCCGGGTGATACGCCAGTATGGCTATGACGAATACACGCTTCCAATGTGCGTTCACCGCGATGTCGCCAAAAACGGATGCGACCATCATGATGCTGTAAACAGAACCTGGATGCATCCGAAAAAAAGACGTTTTTTCATTCGTGCACCCAGGTTCGTCGTTGAGTACACCATCAAAGGTGCTACTGACTGTGATGCAGCGTCAAGGGTAACCGCAGCCATGGTCACAGAGCTGATAGTCCATGCTGCTGCAAACGTCGTCGAACTGTTCGTGCAGACGGTTTTTGTCTTGCAAACGTCCCCATCTGTTAACTCAGGGGTCGAGACGTGGCCATGCGGATATGTTACCTGTGAAATCGACTGCTAGTGATACGAGGCCATTGGGATTCAGCACGGCGTTCCGTATTACTAACCTGAGCCCACCGATTCCATATTCTGCTAACAGTCATTGGATCTCGACCAACGCGAGCAGCAATGTCGTGATACGATAAACTGCAATCGCGATAGGCTACAATCCGACATTTATCAAAGTTGTAAATGTAATGGTACGCACTTCTCCTCCTTACACGAGTCATCACAACAACGTTTCACCAGGCAAAGCCGGTCAACTGCTGTTTTTGTATGAGAAATCGGTTGGAAACTTTCCTCATGTCAGCACGTTGTAGGTGTCGCCAGCGGCGCCAACCTTGTGTGAATGCTCTGAAAAGCTAATCAGTTGCATATCACAGCATCTTCTTCCTGTCGGTTAAATTTCGCGTCTGTAGCACGTCATCTTCGTGGTGAAGCAGTTTTAATGGCCAGTAGTGTACAAAGGTAATCCGCTTCCTAGGTGATAAACCACCAGTGAAGATTACAGAGCGACGCCACGCTTTCCTTTCGCAATAAATCGAATTCTGCACTGCACTGACTCCCGTCGTTCGACCGTAGAGCGGCAGAATGGTACGGCGCAGGGAAGGCGGCGGATGGAACCGTGACGCCCTCTGGCCGCTATCACACGGGTAAGTTGTTTTCAGGGTTTTGCTGGGCGGCTTTTAGCCCCTCGGACAAATCCAGCCGCTCTGCAGCGAAGCCAGCGGCCGCCGCGTCTCTTCTCCTTTTAACCTCGTCGTTTCTTCCTTATGCTCTCTCCAGCACAGGTAGTCATCCGCCCGCAGCCAGGAGAGCGTATGTGCATGTGTGTGTGACCCGCCGAGGGCTTTGCGGGAGTTTTCAAGAGCGTGTGGTCGGTGGAGGTAAGCCTCCGGTATGAGTGCAGCGGCTCGCTGTTAAGGCCGCGACATGTGCGTGTATGTGTGTGCGTGTGTGTGTGTGTGTGTGTGTGTGTTCGTTGTGAAGGAGCGGGCGGGGGAAGGGCACAGAGACAGGACAGAGACCTGCGGAATCTCGCCAGCGGGATCCTGAGGAGACCCCTCCAGAAATACCAGTTACACGTCCGGTCTGCTCCTTACCTGCTGCCTGCTGACCTTTGAGGCGGGCGCAGCCGCGGCGTAACGGTGCGAGATTCCGCTGTCCTACCGCGAGGTAAGCTCGCGCGCTGCTCGGACAGTAACCACCTGCCTTCCCCGCTGACTAAGCTCATTGTCCGCGTCTTGGCGGCTGTTTTGTCTTGATTTACTGCTCGCCAGATGGCGAGGCCGTTGTCTCCTCTCGTTTTACGTAAGGCACTCTACTTCTCGGATTCTCCGAAAGTCTTGGTTTACCTTCTTGTTGAGAAATCTTTGCTGGCCGTTGACATCCGTGGGGTGGGGCGCTGGTGTTGTGAAATAGGAAAATTATTAGAAGAGAATGTTAAGTTGTAATAAATAGACAGGTAGAATAGGGCGAGGCCCTGAAATGTGGCAAGTCCACTTCAGAATTCAACCCTGTAAAGGCAGGGCCGTGCTGGAAACTATTGCTTCCGAATCTTCTACGTGAAAACTCTTAAACTTACTTAAATAAACTAAATATTAGGGTGGGTCAAATGAAAACCTTAAATTTGTAAAAACAAATCGAATTGTCGCGCCGTTATCCTGTAAGTTGGTAAGCGTGCTACAAACAGAGTGCAGAATGGCCTGTAGGTGGCAGCGTAGTACAGATGTACACATACCGTCGCAGTATCAGACGGCCGCCCCATTGCGACTTGCACTAAGAAAGAACAGCGTTCTGTTATTCGGTTTTTTGCGTATTGAAGGTGTGAATCCTATTGAAATTCATCGACGAATGAATGTTCAGTACGGCGATGCATCTTTGCCACAGCAGCAAGTCTACGAATGGCGTAGGAAGTTCGCAAATGGTGTGACTTTGGTGGAAGATGCTCCTGATCCAAGTCAGGTACAACGAGTTCTTACTCCGTAGAACATAGCAGCAGTTGAAGCCATAGTGAAGGAAAACCGCCGAGTGACACTGAATGACATTGCAGCATGTTTACAGATTAGTCATGGGTCAGCACACCACATTCTGCATGATGTGCTCCAGTTTCACAAAGTGTCTCCAAGATGGATGCCACGGCAGGTGACTCCTGAAATGAAGGAACGACGTGTTGATGCTTGTGAAGAACTTCTTCGGCACTTTGAACGAGAATGTGATGGCTTCCTTCCAAGAATCGTTACAGGGGACGAAACCTGGCTTCACTTCCACCAACCGGAAACGAAGAGAGCGAGCAAGGAATTGCGCCATTCCTCATCACCAAAACCACTGGAGTTTCGAACAGAACCATCAGCAGGGAAGGTTATGCTGACTGTCTTTTAGGACGGAAAAGGCGTCATTTTGGAGCATTACATGCCTAGAGGGACCACTGTCACCAGTGCATCATACACAGATCCCCTAAAAAATCATCAGCGGCCTGCAATCAAATCAAAGCGACGTGGATTGCTGTCAGCAGGTGTCCTTTTGCAACATGACAATGCTAGGCCCCACACTGCCCGTACAACAGTTGCAACAATCACAGACCTGCATTTTGAGTGTCTTCCTCATCCACCACACTCACCAAACCTTGCCCCAAGTGATTTCCATATGTTTGGACCACTCAAAGACGCAATAGGAGGAAAGAAGTTCAGTTCTGATGAAGAGGTACGTCACGTGGTGCATGAGTGGTTGCGCGGGCTACCAAAAGAATTTTTTTCTAAAGGGATTTACACACTTTGTAAGCGTTAGAGGACTTGAATTTAGCGTCGGGGAGATTATGTTGAAAAGTGATGCAGCTTTGTACCACGTCTGCACAATAAATAATATTTAAAAAAATATTTAACGTTTTCATTTGACTCACTCTCGTATTATTAACATTCTACTTCTTTAGTCTTCACGTCTACATACTTGCAGCCCTCTGTCTTTAGATGTCTCCGGATGTTAGCGTGTAACATAGCCATATGTGATGTAACTATGTCGGCGCATGAGAAAAGGCGTGCTGTAATCGATTTTCGCTTTCAAAGCGTTCGTTCACACACGGAGCACCCGCACGTCCAGCATAACTGCGTCAGACCAGACACGAACTCTGCGCGACGTCTGCAACAATCCGACACCTTGGCTTCGGTTTCATCGATCGCGCTCTACACGGTCCCGACTTAGCTCCATCCGGGTTTCGTCTGTTTACAAAACTTAGAGAACGATTTCGAGGACTTCATTTTGATGGTGATGAAGCGGTAAAATCAGAGGCGAGGATCTGTGGACCCGAAAAAAGCGTTAGACAATGTAAACTGGTGCAAGATGTTCGAAATGCTGAGGAAAATTTGGATAAGCTATAGGGATACAGATAATATATAAGATGTACAAGAACCAAGATGGAACAGTGGGAGTGGAAGAATAAGAACGGAGAGCTCGGATTAAAAAGAATGTAAGACAGGGATCTAGTCTTTCACCCCATCAGTTACGTCTATAGATTGAAGAAGCAATGACTGAAATAAAAGTAAGTTTCAAGAATTGGATTAATAATTAGGGTGAAAGGATATCAGTGAAAAGATTCGCTGATGACATGGCCGTTCTCAGTGAAAGTTAGGAATTACAAGATATGCTGAACAGAATGAACAGTGTAATGAGTACACATTGAGAGTAAATCGAAGAAATACGAAAGTAATGAGAAGTAGCAGAAATGTGAACAGTGAGAAACTCAACATCGGGTTTGGAAATCACGAAGTAGATGTAGTTTGAGCCGTGGTTGGCTCTTGTTATGCGTTGGATTAAACCTTGATTGCTGTTCTGTGTTTAGTTATCGCGATTATTCTGTTATATTCTCTCTCCGCGAGTGGCAGCAGCATTCTGTATCGATATTCGTCCTTATACTATCTTTGGCCTGGCGCTTATAGATTCCGGCTGTGCTGTGTGCGAGTAGTTGGTCGGATGGCGTGGAGCAGCGAGGAAATCTCCGCGGCGCGTAGTTTGGCGCGGTCAGAGTGTGTGGTGCTGTTCCCATTGCTACGAGGTCCATGGCTCACCGATCCTGGACACAAAGGTTGAGTTTGGCTTAAACTACCAGCAAGTCACGAGTGATCACATTGTGTAGTTTGGATTTCGTTGTCGGCTGCTGGGACATTCACGCGAGAAACAACATGTGTTTTTGAGTTGGCAAATTTTAGCTACCCTGCGGTGGAGTTTAACTGTACTTGGTTGTTTTAAATTGAAGTGCACCAGCAGAATCTTCTGCATTGTGGCCGTTAACGTTCCGGTTACCCGTCCTGTCCGTTGACGTAAATTCAGGCAGTGTATTTTCCTCATCGTATTGTCGCTGTCCAACACGGTGTGTAGTTTGACAGCTCAATGTATAATTGGTTGTGGGTGCCAATACCTTCTACGTTGTTCCATTGAACTCCCTGTTGTGTGCTGGTCGGTTGGGACCGTTGACTGACTGTCGGTTGGGTTGTCGTCAGATCGAGAATGTTTGGGCCGACTGTCTGCCTCACCTAAGTGAGCGTTAGTGTTTGAATTCCAGGCCGACCCTCGAAAACTTCTGATCTCCGTTGGGTGTACTGCCTTTTCTTATTTGTCCTTGTTGTTCGTATTTGTATGGCTTCTAGCCGATTTTTTGATTAAGGTTGTTTTGCCCTTAAGGCGTAAGATTGTTTGGGCCTTCAGCCCAATTTAAAGAACTGTTTTAAGGTAAGGCCTTTGGACTTTTTAAAATTTTAATTTTGTTTCAGTCTTAAGTGATGGGCCTTCAGTCGATTTTTAAATTAAAGTTGTTTTTCCCTTAAGGTATCAGATTGCTTGGGCCTTCTGCCTAATTATAGAACTGTTTTAAGGTAAGGCCTTTGGCCTTTTAAAAATTTATTTTGCTTTGAGTCTTAAGTGATGGGCCTTCAGCAGATTTTTAAATTAAAGTTGTTTTGCTCTTAAGGTGTCGAATTGTTTGGGCCTTTGGCCTGATTGAAAGAACTGATTTAAGATAAGGCTTTCTGCCTTCTAAATTTCTGATTTTGGTTTGAGTCTTAAGTTATTAGCTTTGAGCCGTAAAAGATTGTATGGCGCATTCAGCTGCTAATTAAGTTCCAAAAATTAATGCTGTGTCTTTGAAAATTTTCTTGGCTCTTGTAATGTTCAGTCAAATAAATAAAGTTGTATGTTCGAGTGATCAAAAATGTAAAGCGCCCTACAGTGACTGTATCAACAAACTGGTCTTTCGTAGGGTGAAACGTGTTCGTTGCCGGGATGACTATGTCGAGATATAAATATGTAGATATGGAGACTAAAGATATAGAATGTTAACAGCGTTTCTTTTATTTAAAAAACGTTGTGGGTTTTCACATAAAAAATTTGGAGGGATTACTTTTCAGCATGCTTTCCTAATTATGCTATGACATACAGATGCGGGATAAAACAATGGGAACTCAACGGACACAATAAATTACCATGCCTGATACGGTGTAGGAAACCAGTTGGCATTTCAAGTAGCTTCCACTGCTCTCGGAATGGAAAAATGCAAGTCCTGTATAATTTTCAAGCGAACGTTACACCACTCCTTCTGCAAAATATCGGCAATTTCAGGCAGCAACGACTGAAGTGCATAGCCACCCGCACACTTCTCCCCAATGTAGACTACAAAAGTCCCATAATACTGAGATTTGATGAATGTGGTGCCCAGTAGCAGTCTAGATATTGCAAGCTGTATGAACAGGTTCCCTATAACCTCGGAAAAAAGCATCACCATTGTGAAACAAACATGGTACCACAAAGCTGATGTGAGCACCCAAAATAGCCACATAGTCTTTGGTACAATGCGACCTTGCTGAGTAACCGTAGAACCCTTTGAATACCGCGATATGGTTGCCTATATCATCACGGGACCCCCGCAATGTTTCACTCTTGGGACATGAACTCGGACAGAAGTTGGAAACAGTATCCGAGAAGGTCATCCGACCAAATGACTTTCTTCTATGGCTCCACAGTTGAGATTTCATGGCCTCTGCACATATTTTCCTGTGTGGTTTTAGATTTCCCCTTTACCCTGCAATTCTCTACTTATCGAGCTCCCTTCTCCTTGTTTTGGTACTGACACGTTTCGCGAATGCAACATTCGGTCCGGCAGTGGTATTTTCAGCGGTCATCCTTTTATTTTTCGTCACAATCCTCTTCAGCGACCGTCTGTCATGGCCAATCAGCACAAGCATTTTCGTCTCTGTTGTGGCAGAGTGGATGATGTTTAGCGGTATGAGTTTGAAATGGGCAAACTCGTTCATTCTTGGGAACTAGTAAACTGGTGATCGTTCTTTTTTGGGAACCATTCATTTTTACTCGTTCAACGTTCATTTGGGCATGGTATATGGTTCTTACAAAAATTGAAAATTAATAGCGTAGGTGAAAAGATGGAAGGTGCCTAGAGGGGGCACTTGCCTCCCCCCTGGAGTACAGAGCTTTTATTCATTACAGAATTCTCATACACTTGTAGAAGTAATTTTCGTGATTCTGCAAAACCTCCCATTTTGCCAGCTCTAGCTTTATGTGGCTAATCGCAGTGAAATACGAGTAGTATAAGGTGGCGCTCGAAAAACCGGTTCCGAGTATAGACTGCTCGCCAATTACGCACGATTTGTTGACCGCTACTAGCAGAATAGAAAAACATGTAATAATTAGGCAGTAAAGAAATAAAAAATAAGCTAATGAAAGAAACGCCTTCGAATGACGATTGGTGGGTGATAGTGAGCAGTCTAGAACTCGGGGCCGATTTTTCGTGCGCCATCCTGTACCACTGTAGAAGTTACCGTATTCTCTTTTCAGAATCTGACACCAGACAGTCGATTATGAAGCGCGGGCTCCATTCGCTTGTAAGAAGGTCTGCCTTCGTAACAATGAACATGCTGTTTTACCTTGGATCAAAAAAAGACGGAAAATGGTCACTCCTGTGCGCAGTGCCGACTTCCATTGCATGTGTAATAACAAAAAAAACTTGCCTTTTTATATCTTCTGCTGAATGAGATTTTCACTCTGCAGCTGAGTGTGCGCTGATATGAAACTTCCTGGCAGATTAAAACTGTGTGCCAGATCGAGACTCGAACTAGGGACCTTTGCTTTTCGCGGGCAAGTGCTCTACCATCTGAGCTACCCAATCACGACTCACGCCCCGTTCTCACAGCAAGGTTGGCACGAGAGCTTCTGTAAAGTTTGGAAGGTAGGAGGCGAGGTACTGGCAGAAGTAAAGCTGTGAGGACGGGGCGTGAGTCATGCTTGGGTAGCTCAGATGGCTTCGGTCAGAGAGCCGGTTGGCCTCTGTAATAAAAAACTGAGTGGAAGGATCAGCCACCCAACTTGAACAGGATGTCTTGCGACGTCCGCAACGACCAATAACGAACCAAATGAAAAAAAAAAAAAAAAATGGTTGAGCTCTTGCCCGGGAAAGACAAAGGTCCCGAGTTCGAGTCTCGGTCCGTAACACAGTTTTAATCAGCCAGGAAGTTTCATATCTTCTACTGTTTATCGAAATAGTGAACTGCGCTGATGTTAACCTTGCCCTTCTGTTAACTGGAAAGATCTATGTATTACATACCACATAATTTTATGTTCAAAAATCAAATGGCTCTGAGCACTATGGGACTTAACCTCTGTGGTCATCAGTCCCCTAGAACTTAGAACTACTTAAACCTAACTAACCTAAGGACATCACACACATCCATGCCCGAGGCAGGATTCGAACCTGCGACCGTAGCAGACGCGCGGCTCGGGACTGAGCGCCTAGAACCGCGAGAATTTTATGTAATTTACGTAATTAGAAAATACGTTTTAATTACCGGTCGTGGACGCTGAACAGGATACGAAAAGAACCAGAAGTCCAGAGTTCAAAAAAGGTTTGAAACAGACCTAGAATGGGCGTGCGCTGCGAACGAAGCGAACATCAATTGTATATTGAACTAACTAGGAGCAGTCGGCAGTGGAAGTGCGGCGAATGGCCAAGCGAAGAACCCGAGTCCGGCCGAGGGAGACCGAGACCGTGGCAGACGGGAACAGGACCGATGCTGGAACGAGACCGGTCGAATTGCGATTGCGCAAACGAGACCGACCGTTCCCGTTCCCGGGTACTATAAGTAGAAAGCCGCGACCGAAGTGAAACTATGAAAGTTCGTTCCTTAGAATCCGTTCCTCGGTCCTTTCGTTCATCTTGGTGAACCGTTCCTTTGGACCCGTTAGTTCGCGAACGACCCATCTACAGTATGAGTATTCGATACGGTGTTGCTTGAGACACCAAATACTTCGACTGCCTCAATGACGAAAGCACGCGTCATTACTTCTTCGATATAGATATAACAGTAGGGACGAAAGACTACAAACTATCTACCCACGTTTAAATTCACAAAGATCGAATTTAATGCCCTCAAAACAACTCGGAAAATTGTTCTGTCCACTACCAACATTTGCAACGTATTGATGAAGTTGCACGGTTGCCGTTTGTGGTCAGACAAAACGGCCTAACTTGCAGGCTTGAGTAGCGTCTTCATTTATATTCAAGGTTGTGTTTCCAGCTGTGTTTCCATATTTTTGCCCAACGCTTCTACCTTATTTAAAAGCTCTAATTATGGACTGTGAAACAAACATTTTATCTGTTCCGAAAACTTAATGTTTCAAAAATTATTCTTATTTAAAGTTATCTTTTTTTAGAACTTTCGAACCTTAAAATGTAAACCTCTCAAAATTTTGTTGTTACTGTCTGGTAGCCCTACATTTTTGAGGTTTTTCCTTACAGAAAATGTTCATTAATGAAACACTGAAATTACAAAATTGCCTTTTTCCGATAATTCTTGGTGGGTCTTTATCCCTTTCACTGCTCCAGACGTAAATATACGCTAATCGTTTCAGTGCAACAGACGTATACATACTATTTGCTATAAAAAATACTTACAGCGGTTCCCTGCTACAGTCGTATAGTTACGTATAACGCCGAAAATTGGGCCAGTGATTCGGAGGTAATTGTTGAGCAAGTATGCAACTTAATTGTTGGAATACTAGGAAATACCTGAACGACTATTGAATGCTGAATTCTCTTTCTGCTGAGTTCATTCGTATCGCTATATTACCTAGTTTGTGCGCGGCCGTTTCCGCGTTACCGAATAAAATGACGCGACGTTACCGTCCGTTTACAGACGATGAGCTGCTGAGTATTCTAAAGTGACGGCGAGGAGCCGGCCGGTGTGGCTGTGCGGTTAAAGGCGCTTCAGTCTGGAACCGCGTGAACGCTACGGTCGCAGGTTCGAATCCTGCCTCGGGCATGGATGTGTGTGATGTCCTTGGGTTAGTTAGATTTAATTAGTTCTAAGTTATAGGCGACTGATGACGTCAGAAGTTAAGTTGCATAGTGCTCAGAGCCATTTTTGAACCAATTTTTGACGACGAGGACATCATCGTGCCTAATCCAGCTGATTGTGGGTGGATAGATAATGACGACGACGAGCTGGCAGATGAATCTGTCACCACAAATATAAAAAATATTTGTGAACCAACAAACGTTGAAACAGTAAATGCAGATCCAGATTTTGACGTTATCGTCCATTCTTTCTCCGATTCCGAAGAAGAGCCTGAGCGTGTGTCTGAAAAATCTCCTAAGAGACACAAAACAGTTGATTTTAGATGGAAAGCTCTGATTTGGACCCTAAAGTGTATAATTTCGATAACAGTGGTTCCGGTTGCAAAATTGTGAATGTAGATGATTTATGTACTATATAAGACTGCTTCCAAGTCTTTTTTAGCCAATAAATTGTGAGCTACATAGCTGAGCAATGTAATTTATGTTATGAACACCTTTGCAATGATGCCAGTGAAAAATCAAGACTGCGATGTTGGAAAAACACGAACACTGAGGAAGTTTACTGTTTCCTTGCTGTAAATTTTCTGATGGCTCAAGTGAGAAAAAATGAAATAAACAGTTATTGGACCAATGATCAGTTACTGTCTACTCCAATGTTTGCGCAAATCATGCCGAGAGATAGATATCTTCTGTTACTTAGAATGTTACATTTTGCTGATAACAGTAAGGACCCTGGAGATGACGAAATCTGGAAATTACGTCGAATTGTGGATCACTTAAGAAAAGTATTTCCAGGTGCTTTCTATCCTTTTAAAAATTTGTGCAGTGATGAAAGTTTAGTTTCCTTCAAAGGTCGTGTCTTCTTCAAGCAGTACATTCCTTCCAAACGCCACAGATTTGGTGTAAAATTTTTTGTGTTATGTGATTGGGAAACTGGTTATATTCTTGACTTTATTATGTGGGTGCAGCAACAGACGTAAAAAAAGAAACTAACTTTGGTGTAAATGTTGGAATACCTGAAAGCATTGTTCTCACTTTACTTTAACGGTACCTTGGTAAAGGTCACACGTTATATGTTGACAATTGGTACACTAGCCCAAGGTTATTTTCTTATTTGCATGACAGAGTGACTCATGCCTGTGGAACTGTGAGGAAAAGTCACAAAGGCATGCCTGCTTTATCAAAAAAACTTGAAAAAGGCGAGATCGAGTTTATGTCAACAGATAAACTTCCTGCTCTGAAGTGGCAGGACAAGCGGGAAGTGAGGATGCTTTCAACTCTTCATACAAGCAAAATTACAGCTACTGACAAAATTGACAGAACCACGAATGAACCAAAAACAAAACCAGCTTGCATCGTAAGCTACACTGAAAATATGGGGGCCGTTGACAGGAGCGACATGATGCTAAGGTCAGTAGAATGTGTACGAAAAACTGTAAAATGGTATAAAAAAGTATTTTTTCATTTGATGGATCTGTCTGTGCTCAATGAGCATGCATTATACAAAACTCCAACGGGACGAAATATTTCAGTATCTGATTTTCAACAGAAGCTTATCAAGGAGTTCCTAGAGATTCACCACCAACCGCAAACAGAGGGACGTCGTGGAAGGAGATCGGCTGATGGTGACAATCCCTTACGCCTAACCGAGCGCCACTTTATCTCGCTAATCCTAGGAACTTCAAAGAAGAAGGCCGCCCAGAGAAGGTGTATTGTATGTGCAAAACATGATAAACGAAATGACACCAGGTACATTTATGTAAAATGTAATGTGCCTTTATGTTTGAATTTTTGTTTCGAGAGATATCACACTTTGAAGTATTGCTAATGTAATATGTTTTCTGTTGTTTTCTCCTAATAAAGTACCTTTCTTGAACAAAATAAGACTTTCTGAACAAAGATTTTAGAAAAAGGAAACGATTTACATCGACAATACTGGATTTTTCATCTCATTTTTATCTCAATAATAACGGCAGACTGCTACAGTCGCGTGTATACGCACCGGGTGAAAGTAACGCGCACAGGGCGGGAGCCGCTGAGAGGAAATGCGCAGTGAGAGGGTTATATATCGAAGTGCGTGCCAAAGCTCCCTTGCAATAAAGCAGAGCCATTATTTGTACCTATTTCAGAACGTTCACACAATGGTTAAACTATACACTCTCTCTGCCGAATTTGTTTGGTTTGGTTTTACTTTTTCCCAATACCTAAAATATATTACCTTCATATTTTAACGTTTTGTAATTTCTGTTCTACACGCTTATTTAAACTGGCGTCGCACTCAAAACTGTGTTAAGTGGGCAGCTTGCATTCAAAGAGTACAGATGCTGTGTTAGTCAGTCTGCGCCCAGTAGTCATTGTGTAAGCTTCTGAGTCAGTCCCAGTGCTCATACAGTCAGTTCACATGTCTAAATGTTTAGTTACGATTATCATTGTTAGGGTCACTTGTATGTTACGCGACCTCTTGTTTGCTTGTAAATGACCACTTGTTAATTTTCGTTGCGGTACGTAGCGTCTGTATGACCTACTGACCTGTATTTTAACATCCGAGTTACTACATGAAGTCGGCTCGTCTTGTATGTAAGGACCATAAGTGTGAATGAAATGAAAGGTAAACTAGGCAGTGTTGAGTAGAGTAATTCAATTAATGTTCAAAGCACCCAGTAATTACTCGGATGGTGGGAGTATCAGAAAATCTACGAGGCTGATGAGACATCCAAAACTGGTTGTCAAGTTTACAACCTACAAATAACGGGCCCTGCTATATGTTTATAGCGATTTAGCAAACTGTTGGAATACCCATCATAAGGTTGCTGGATAGCCTCTCTGATACCACCTTCGATTAATAAGCGATAACCACAATCTCTTCTGGCTTACAACGGTCTTTTACTGTGCGAATATAAAATACCAGCGCTAACTTACCACTCACCATCACGTGATGGCATATCCGTTACAGAAAGTAATAAGCGTTCGCTTGAAGAAGCGATTTCTCATATACATCTTTCATCGAAGATCTTTGAGAGTATTTTAATTCTGTCCTTGCAACCACAACAAAATGCGTGTTTCTGTCACCAAATGCGTTTTGTTTTACCGTTGTCTGTAATGAAAGACATTTGCAATATGACTAGCTTTCTCCAGCGAAGACACAATTAAAATACTCTCAATAATTGTAAAGCAACTATGGACAATATGGTCACAGAAGTGAAGAATTTATTGAAGACGAAGAACTGCGTTGCTGACATTGTAAGAACAAGTATAAGTAGAAGAGTCTGGCTTGAACATGTCCCTAGCATGGACACTGGTCGAACAATTAAAAAGGTATTTGAATGGAGTCCAACTGGTAGAATACAAAGAGGAAGGTCGTAAAAGCGATGGACAGAAGATGTAGAAGAAGACATAAAATCTCTCAGGGGATGGTGGAGAACTGTGCTGGAGAGGGCAGAATGGAGGAAACTTGTTGGAGGCGAAGACCCATGCAGTGCTGTAAAGCCTCCTAGGAGGGGAAGAAGAAGAAGAAGAAGAAGAAAATGAAGTACTATTATACGATGTGATTTACATTGTATTTAGATCACTACGAATGACGATTATCAGCAAAAGAAATATAAACACGTAAAATAGGAAATAAGTCTTTCCCTTACAACGGAGTGGCTGCTGTTTTCAAACTACCTTGCAGGTTAAAACTGAATTCCTGACCGGGCCTTGAACCCCGAACCCTGGTTATCGTTGCCCATCCACTTACCAACATTTTTTTTCAAAAAGGACTGAATTTATTCAAATGCTAGGATTACAGTTTGTCACAAAGACTTAAAATATGGTATTTAATAAGATTTTTAAATTTAAAAACTTTTATCTTTTCCCTCGTTGAAGATGTAGTTCATAAAACGACGTTAACGTTCTTGTCTTGTAAGATAGAAAAGGCTTGACTTCCACAGATACAGTTTCTTCTTGCTGCTGATATCGTTCATACTAGCTGATAGCAAACTCGCGAACTTAAATTTTATCCATTTCCACAGAGCGGTGATTTGGTAGCAGCCTATTGTTCTGCTTATGGCAATGTCACCAATTCCACAGTCTGTCAGTTCGAATGGCTAGCCAGTTTTATTACGTGGCGTCACAGAGTTCTCGGGATTAAAACGTTTATAAACATACACGATGCTAATCGCAGCATTGAATTTACGGCTGTCTCCAAATTCTACGACTCCGTTTTGTAGTGTAGATCTTCGTGTTTCCTCAGATTTGGCAGAAAGTCCTTTTTCTATAGGTTTCTTTTTTCCTTGTTGTCGTGTACAATCTTCCGGTTGGAGCCTTCTTTAAAACACATGGTACTGTATGGAAGGCACGGATTAGATTTTAGGGTGTCCTACTGTCGCTTATATTTTCTATTGTGATACCCCACGCAGCCTCTAGTGAATGTGATCGATTTCCTCGAGATCTCTGTGCATTTATGAAATTTTTTACTAGAGGGGCTGAACATTTTGTCTCACAATTTGTTGAATCTAGATCACCTTTGTAATGTTGTTTCGCCAGGAGATCCCTAGCTACCTGAAAGCAATATACCTTTCCAAATTAAACAGTCTATGTGATTTTTTATTTTTGTGATATACGAGGGCAGTTCAATAAGTAATGCAACACATTTTTTTTCTGAAACAGGGGTTGTTTTATTCAGTGTTGTGACGTAACAAGACTGTTACGCCACACTGAAGTAGCCGAAAGAAAGGCACGCGTACACACACGCTGACTGGCGTCAAGTCTGGAACAAGATACGTTATGAGTGCTATCAAGAAAATACGTAGCTTTGGAATATACTTAACTTTATTTATCCTTGTGATACATCTCTTGACTATACAACTGAGACTCGTAAGATACATGCACTGTTACAATTGGTGCCTTGCTAGGTCGTAGCCATGGACTTAGCAGAAGGCTATTCTAACTGACTCTCGGCAAATGAGAGGAAGGCTTTGTCCGTATTGTCGCTAGCAATGTCGTCGTACAACTGGGGCGAGTGCTCTATCGTATATCGAGACCTGCCTTGTGGTGGCGCTAGGTCTGCGATCACACAGTGGCGACACGCGGGTCCGACATGTACTCAATGGACCGCGGCCGATTTAAGCTACCACCTAGCAAGTGTGGTGCCTGGCGGTGACACCACATTCAGCATTGAAATACACCAGGTTATTCCCCAATCTTTTAGCTACACAACACTATTTTTCAACGTAATCTCCATTCAATGCTACGGCCTTACGCCACCTTGAAATGAGGTCCTGTATGCCTGCACGGTACCATTCCACTGGTCGATGTCGGAGCCAACGTCGTACTGCATCAATAACTTCTTCATCATCCACGTAGTGTCTCCCACGAATTGCGTCCTTCATTGGGCCAAACATATGGAAATCCGACGGTGCGAGATCGGGGCTGTAGGGTGCATGAGGAAGAAAAGTCCACTGAAGTTTTGTGAGCTCCTCTCGGGTGCGAAGACTTGTGTGAGGTCTTGCGTTGTCATGAAGAAGGAGAAGTTCGTTCAGATTTTTGTGCCTACGAACACGCTGAAGTCGTTTCTTCAATTTCTGAAGAGTAGCACAATACACTTCAGAGTTGATCGTTTGACCATGGGGAAGGACATCGAACAGGATAACCCCTTCAGCGTCCCAGAAGACTGTAACCATGACTTTACCGGCTGAGGGTATGGCTTTAAACTTTTTCTTGGTAGGGGAGTGGGTTTGGCGCCACTCCATTGATTGCCGTTTTGTTTCAGGTTCGAAGTGACGAACCCATGTTTCATCGCCTGTAACAATCTTTGACAAGAAATTGCCACCCTCAGCCACATGACGAGCAAGCAATTCCGCACAGATGGTTCTCCTTTGCTCTTTATGGTGTTCGGTTAGACAACGAGGGACCCAGCGGGAACAAACCTTTGAATATCTCAACTGGTGAACAATTGTGACAGCACTACCAACAGAGATGTCAAGTTGAGCACTGAGTTGTTTGATGGTGATGCGTCGATCATCTCGAACGAGTGTGTTCGCACGCTACGCCATTGCAGGAGTCACAGCTGTGCATGGCCGGCCCGCACGCGGGAGATCAGACAGTCTTGCTTGACCTTGCGGCGATGATGACACACGCTTTGCCCAACGACTCACCGTGCTTTTGTCCACTGCCAGATCACCGTAGACATTCTGCAAGCGCCTATGAATATCTGAGATGCCCTGGTTTTCCGCCAAAAGAAACTCGATCACTGCCTCTTGTTTGCAACGCACATCCGTTACAGACGCCATTTTAACAGCTCCGTACAGCGCTGCCACCTGTCGGAAGACAATGAAACTATACGAGACGAAGCGGGAATGTTTGAAAATACTCCACAAGAAATTTCCGGTTTTTTCAACCAAAATTGGCCGAGAAAAAAAATGTGTTGCATTACTTATTGAACTGCCCTCGTACTTTCTATCGATAGGAACGATTTGTGCAACATACTACAGCTTGGATAGGGCTAGCATATTTCCACATTCAGTCCTTTGAATGATGTTTAATTTTCTTTTACGTTTCGCTATCTGGGCACCTTTTACTTTTTTAGCATTCCTTTGAAACTGACGTCACATAATTCGTTTATCTTTTGCTTACTTTCACAGTCTCTGCTCCGTCTTTATAAATTAACGGTCCATTCTTTCTGAGCTGTCCACATACGAGACATGACGTGGTCTCACAGTGCGGCTGCTGATATCTCTCTCCCACATTCCAAATTTCAGACAATCTCTCCTGCACTCCTTGTTGGACTAGCAAGATTCAACGTTCAAGTACCGCTCCGGCACGCAGCTTCAATCTATCAGTAGGTTCAGAAAGGCGCGCACGATGCTACACAGCGAACGATTCATTTTGAAAGTAATCCCTTAGGCAGTGGCTAAGGAAAACGCATTCTCGCAGGAACACTAGTCCCGCAAGCTATGCAGGAGAGCTTCTGCGACTTCGCCACTGTGATTAGACTTACCGTTCTTATAGAAGCACAACTAATACGATGAAAGAAAAGATCAGAATCAAGAAAAATAAGTGGCCAAATAATGTAGTACAATTGAAAGTGAAACAAAAGGAGAAAGCAGAAAGGCGAAACAAAATTTGGAACTAAATAAAGAAATGACATGCGAGCCACCTACGAACTGGAAGCAGAAAGTGATAGTACATAGTCTCCCTGTTACTGTGCCAGAAAGTCAATGTACGATCAAAACTTGAAGGCAACCACAGGTAGGAAGCAGTTCTAAGAAGAAACCAAGATCACGTTTTTAAAGGTCAACGGGAGAAGCCAAAAGCAAATTATGTCCTGGAGGTAAATCTGAAAGTCAGAGCACGGTTATACAGAAAGGAATATACAGTGTGTTCAATTTATATGAAGACATTGAAAGATTTCGAATACTACACATCAGATCCAAAAAACTTACGGTTAAAATTTGACCCCGCAACCTACCCCATGCGTGAGGGCACGGAGCCAGGTTTGAAATCCGCGGAAAAAATATGAGAGTTTTGTCTGAAGCACTTTTTTTGTTTCCAGACACATGGCGCTGTAGTCGGAAAAATCAAAATGGATAGAAAATCCTGTGTTCCAAAATTCTATCCAATGACACTTTATTTAACCTCCTACCTCAGCAGCGCCAGGATGGCACAGGCAATTATTTCATAACTTCTAATGGGGAACCCCATTCTCAATGTTGTTTTCCTCCAACATAACCAAAAGGGGACTGCTAGACACACCACTGTGGTTGTGCAGCGAACTACGGCGAACAAGCACTGCAGTGCTAATAAAAGTTATGAAATAACTGCCTGTCTTACCCTCCCGCTGTGGAGGTGCGGGGTTATTTCAAGTTTCATTGAGTAGCATTTTGAGGAGTACGATTTTCTTCTGCCAGTTTTCATTTTCCCGATTACAGTGCCATCTTCCGGGTAATGAAAATGATGTCTCAGACAAAACTTATGTGTTTTTTCGCGTAAACTCAGATTCTGCAATAAAAAATATCACAAATTTTCCCCTCTTGCTCCCACCCTCACACACAGGGTGGGGTCGGGGGGCTCAGTTTGATGTCATTGGATGTCCCCCTCCGAGGCGAACAAATTTTAATTACAAATTTTTGGATCTATGTGTTGTTTTCGAGATATTTCACTGTCTTCAGATTAGCTGAAAACCCTGTGTAACGAATTCCAATTAAGCACTGTAAAGGACTACTTTACAGTCACCAAAAGCTGTAACTCTCACGACTTTTGGCACCTTACAAAGTACTGTAAGGTAAACAAACCGATACGCTCCTTCATTGGAGGACCTAACCATCTGAAAAACTACCGTAAAAATAGCAAGGGAGCTCCAGTGTGCATGCCATGAGCGGAAAGGAAGAAATCATGCAGCCAACGAGGTAAAGGTTGTGCGACGTACCAAACGTTCTTGGACAGGAAAATTCAAAGAACGGAATACAGATTCTTTATCTGATGATGAGCATCACAGTAAGCCGCAAACTAAATACAAACGCAACTAATTTCAGGTCGACAGCCGAAGAAGTTGAAACACTGTCGAGGAAGAATACTATAAACTCTTGTCTATTGATCGAACAGATTATAAAATTACCTGTTGTGTTTATAATAAACGGAAACCTTCACCGGAAAAAAAGTCAGATGCTGACAGATCTAAAAGATTCCGATCCAGTGTGAAGTGTAGAACGAAAATACACATAGCGACACAAGCCAGAAACGTGACTCTCCACGTAGATAAGGGCGTTGATGAGATACTAGACTATAAATGTGCCAATACCAAGAATAATACAGAAAAGGAGTGAAGTTTCTAGAAGTGGATAAACAGAAAGTAAAACAAGAAAAGGAGAGTATGCCTATCTAAAGACGTGGGAGACTTCAATAAGAACATATTTTCAAATTGGGAAAAAGGTGAAAGCACAATGCATGACAGCACGGAAAACGTCACAGTAACGGAGTGTGATAGCGAGACATAACATTTTGGAAATTTGTGGTAAGGTCTTATGGGACCAAACTGCTGAGGTCATCGGTCCCTAAGCTTACACAATACTTAATCTAACTTAAACTAACTTACACACATACCCATGCCCGAGGGAGGACTCGAACCTCCGACGGGGCGAGCCACACGGACTGTGACAAGGCGCCATAGCCCACGCGGCTACCCCGCGCGGCGAAATGAAAATGCACAGATCACAGGAGAAGCTACAGATAGCAATATGAATTACGAAGAGGATATGAACAGTAACGGACATGACATGAGAAATGCAAAAAGATTATTTCCGGACCCGCTGCCTGTTTACGTAATGTCTGAAAACGCAAGGAGACTAGTTAAATTTGGGGACAGGCGTGGGCTAACCATAGCAACGAGACACTTTTAGGCATACAAATGCAAAACTGAGGAAGCTGATAATATTCAGCTCCTTGTCAACAACTTGATTACAGATAAAGAGGAACTAGTCTGCCTACTATCCAAAATCGCGCAGGTGCTATAACCCTCGCAAATTCGAAAGTCTGTGAGCAGATTGCAAACTGAAAGATTTGTGATGAACTTACAAGTGACCTTTATCTCATTTATTCCACAATTACAGACGAAGATAGTGACTCTGCAAAATCCCGCGTGTGTTTCAGAATCGTTGCCCTGACCCAGAAAGTTAATTAAGAGCCAGACACCTTTACGACCTAAGCTGAAATTCTGTACACAAACGGATTAGTTAATGTGAAGAATGTATGACCTAGCTGTGGATGCTTTTGCAGTGCACTGAATTTTCTTTACTGTTATTAGAATCCTGAATCCTGTCGGTAGTTCTTCAAGTGATAACTATAACAGATGCAGGCACGTTTGCCCAGCACGAACCGAGGTTGAAATGGTTCAAATAGCTCTAGGCACTATGGGACTTAACATCTGAGATCATCAGTTTTCGAGACTTAGAACTACTTAAACCTAATTAACCTAAAGACATCGCACACATCCATGTCCGAGACTGGATTCGAACCTGCAACCCTAACGAACCGAGACAAAATTCTTTACTCATTTGTTCTCTGTTTGGTCAATGTTTTTGCGTAATATTCAATCTGTGCTAGGTATAAATACCTTAAAAATAAAACTCTGTTTAATGTGCAAAGCTTCTAGTGTCTCAGTGCCAACGGCCTTGCCGCAATGTTAACACCCGTTTCCGTCAGATCAGCAAAGCTAAGCACTGTCGGTCTTGGATAGCACTTGGATGGGTCACCGCCCAGGTCTGCAGAGTGCTGTTGGCAAACGGAGCGAAATCAGCCCTCGTGAGGCCAATTGAGCAGCTACCTGACTGAGAAGTATCGACACCGATCACGAAAAGTGATAACGGCCAGGAGAACGATATGCTGACCACATGCCCCTCCATATACGTATCCGGTTACGCATAATGGCTGAGGATAACACGGCGGCCGGGCGATATTTTTGGACCTTAAAAGCGTGTCTCGGACGGTGTTTGCATGTCTGTTGTTGTTCTTCTGCGTCAGTAACTAATTTTCCAAGACAGACTGCGTTTTCCGAACGTTCCGTATATGAAAGTTTGATGTACAAGTCAAGGCGAAGTGTGTTCAATATTTTGTCTGAATTTTGTATTAATTTTTAAGAGCCGTGGTAGCCTTTCGTCTGTAATTAGCCGAATGTTGTAATGTTGTTACGTGTTCCAAGGTGGAGCAGTACGTAGGAGGTTGTAGCATATTCATAGATTTTAACAGAATTTCCTGAAACTTTGTAATTGTGTTGGACATGCCACCACTCAGGTCACATACAACAGAAGAGAAGGGCGCTAGCCACAGCATGAGGACTGAGGTCAGCAACGGTGTACGTCCACAAGTGGAAGACCGTGAGGCAGTACTCCCCAGTGTGAGCAACGACTACAAAGATCTCCATTCTATTCTCTGGCTTGACTTCACGGGTTAGTCCATGTAAAACGGCGCGTTATAGAGCTCGATGAGGCTCTGTTACCCATGGCCGCCACAAGTGATGTGGAATTAACGCGAGCTGATATTAAAGGCCTCCGGACTATGGCCAGACCGTGGTTATGGCCCCTCTAACATGGGGCTTCACAATCACCGTGTTACGTGAGCAGACAGTGAGCGACCGTTAGCGAGCGACGAGGGCTGTACACCTTCCATCGTCGAAGGGAATAGGGTGGGGAGCCGTGTGGTAACTTCTGTAAACAAGGATGTTATTCCTAAAAGAAATGCTTCGACAATCCAGACTGTTTCTGTACACTCTGTCGCATTGCACATCAACTAGGAAAGGAAAGGGAAGGAGCTATTGATGTCAAATGTCTCAGGATTAAATACGGATTCATCGGTGACGAGTCAAATTGTGTGCCAGAAAGGGATTCGAACCTGGGATCTTCTGCATACTTGGTAGTTGTGTTAACCACTGCGCCATCAGGTTTGTTTATCGCAATGACGCGGACTATCTTGCCCCGCCTCTCAGCCGAACCATATTCCCACCTAGCGCAATCTAACCGCTGTGCCCGTCGGTGTCTTCAATCATCACCACTTTCAGATTCCCGCAGGAGTTCGAACGTACTTGTACATCCGAAATGAAAGTGGTGGAGTCACTGTCTGTCGACGTGGATTAGTTATGTGAATGCATGGTGTCCGCTGTTTCGGATGTGTCTCAAAGAACAGACACCACGCCTTCGTACATGGTATTCCCGTAAGAACGTGCAAACATGTAACAGGAGATAGAGAACAATTTGAGGTAGGAAACCTGGGGTTGGAGAAGCCAGCTCAAGGAGATATGGAAGTGAACTTGTCTACCGCTTTGTCTAGCATTACTGTTTTCCAGCTTATTTGCAACTAACATGTGTGGAAGTTTACACATACTCTGCTGTTTACTTGCATGTATATTCTTTATTTCCTACAAGGAAAGAAAGAGGACGAACCTGGCTACCAGGAAGTCGTGATGCAGGTTTTGTATACTTTACTTGTCCATAAGGTGGCTCTGTTGTATCATATTTAAATTGTCACGTGACAAGGGGTGCTACGAATCAACGACAGACCCATTCATTGCTCAGTGCTATTCCGAAAAGTACAGAACAGCACGACGGAGCAGTACCGGTACAGTATTTTCTGGTCACTGAATTGAAAGCAGAGGACCCTTTCCACGACCAGTGAGGTCAACTGACCTGAACCCCACTGATTATTTCCTACGAGGATGTCTCAAGTCACTTGTGTATGGGACCCCAGTGGATACGGAGATGCAATTAGTTCAAAAATGGCTCTGAACACTATGGGACTTAACATCTCTGGTCATCAGTCCCCTAGAACTTAGAACTACTTAAACCTAACTAACCTAAGGACATCACACAACACCCAGCGATCACGAGGCAGAGAAAATCCCTGACCCCGCCGGGAATCGAACCCGGGAACCCGGGCGTGGGAAGCGAGAATGCTACCGCACGACCACGAGATGCGGGCTGCAATTAGTTGCCAGAATTGTATCCGCCTGTGATGTGATTCGAAGCACATCAGGGATATTTGCCGGCCGTTGTGGCCGAGCGGTTCTAAGCGCTTCAGTCTAGAATCGCGCGACCGCTACGGTCGCAGGTTCGAATCCTGCCTCGGGCATGGATGTGTGTGATGTCCTTAGGATAGACAGGTTTAAGTAGTTCTAAGTTCTAGGGGACCGATGACCTCAGATGTTAAGTCCCATAGTGCTCAGAGCCATTTCAGCCAGGGACATTTGTCAGGTGCGTGAGAAACTTGTTTGCCGATGTCATGATTGCATTGATGTTGATGGCCGTCCGTTTCAGCACATTTTGTAACATGCAGTACAAATGGTACTTTCATTGTGTCTGTGATGATATTTGGAGTTAACTACTGTAAATAAATAAGTACACAATAATGCGACCTTATTCCTATTATCCTCTTACGGGGAGTAGGACATTAAAAGGGCAGGCTTAGAGCAAGAGAGGCACCACATGACATTTTAATTTATATTGTCTATACTTTTACAAATAAATTCATAAAGCTTTGTCAGCATGACCAGGAAGGATTCATAGTTCACACTCATAGCAGTGGAAGTTCAAAAACATAACAAAATAATTTTTTACATGTCAAATTTCATCATTTTTTCGCTTACTATGCGCTGTCTTTGTTGCTACAGGGACACTTCCCTTCACAAGTAAGAGAGATTGTTTGATGAATTTTGCACAGCTTACAAACCAAACTTCCAGGTGTATGAAACTCTAGAATCTATTTCATTTATGGAAAAAATTCATTTTAAACTTCTTGATTAGCTTCAAAAATGGCTCTGAGTACTATGGGAGTTAACATCTGAGGTCATCAGTCCCCTAGCACTTAGAACTACTTAAACCTAACTAACCTAAGGACATCACACACATCCATGCCCGAGGCAGAATTCGAATCTGCGACCGTAGCGGTCGTGCGGCTCCAGACTGTAGCGCCTAGAATCGCTCCGCCACTACGGCCGGCCATGATTAGGAAAAACTCAATTTTTATAATTAATTATCTCAATTTTTACCACAATTTTTAATAGATTTGGAAAATTGTAGAGTTTCACACACCTGTAGGTTTAGTCTGTATGCTTTGCAAAATTCGTCGAAGAGTTTCTCTTTTTTATGAAGAAAAGTGTATCTTTAGCAATAAATGCAGCCAATAGTAAGTGAAAGAATGATGAAATTTCACATGTAAAAAAAAAATTATTTTGCTTTTTTTTAAATTTCTTTATACTGAGAAGAATATTGAAACAATTACTTTATTAAAGTCAGTATACACTATTAAAACTAACTAACTGCTGCTGGTCAGCTGTGTAATGCCTTCATGACCTACCAGCGTCAGTAAATGTGACTATTCTGCTGCTTCAGGTTTTAGAAAACCTACAGTCAAACTTGTATGCTGGGTACAAAGTTCGGAGCATTTTAGCTCCAACGTTTGCGTTATATGTTCATCTGAAGATAAGTTTTTAGTGCCATTGAACTAGTAGTGATCTGAAGATAAAAGACTAAATAGAGCTAAAGCGGTGTATTACTACCGAAGACGGTACCCAAGGTTTTAGAGCCACTTGTAAGGTAATGGTTGAAAGTGATTTACAACTTTTACATGGTATGGGAGGAATGCTAAAGCAAATAAAAAGGAAATTAGTACTGTAAGTATCGAACATTTTTTGACAATGCTATACACATTTCTGTCTGCACGATAAGCTATCCAGTTCCAACCGATTTTAGTCAGACAAATGACAACCATTTTCTACGAAAAGTTTGAATACAGTTCTTGTGTTTGTGTGAGTGTAATAACGTGCACATTTATTACACTGCTCCCAGTAAAATACCTTACACCCTGGCATTTAGCACCGCTGCCTCACTTGTATGGATAATGGTAGGTGACGTACTTGATCCAGCCTTAGATCTGGTGGAGATACATGTCCTGTAGGTGCCTTGGTCTTCTTAGTTTGTATCAGCTGTTCCAGTTCATTGCTTGGCCTCCCACATTCTTTTGACGTTTGAACAGAGCGACACAAGAAGTGTGCAATCTCCATGTAAAATTCGGAAGGCTTCAGATTTTCGTGCCCCCCTGGTCTCTGGTACTCTTTTATACAGCCAGGATTCCACTACTCTCATATCTACCACGTCACAAAACAAATTCGTGTATCATTTTCGACTTTTTGTAAGAACTTTGTATCTATCCATGATTCTGTGAAGAATATGAACACCTCCCATGTGTTTACTGCGTAACTTTATTATTTGTGGACTAGGTGCTTTCGTTCTTGAGTTTGCTTTTTGTCACACCTTCTCGTTGCATCTGTAGGTTGCTGTCCAGCAAGAGTACAAAGGAGCAACATACTCTTCTCCATCCACGTTTGATACGTAGATACCATCCACAATTGCGACAGGCTTACTAATGTACCTCATGCTTGTTTCTTCAACTGAACCTCTGCAGGATGCTTGCGGTCTGACTCTCTGTTTGCTGTTCAGAGCCCCAGGTGAATAAATTCCTTGTTTACGTAACCAAACAAGCAGTGGCAGTAACGTATAATAATCGTCACAGTGTAATTTGTTGTTTATATTTGTGGGTAGTACACGAATGAGCCAAGCAACAAAATTTGCTCTTCGAGATCAGCCAGCGGCAGTGTTGATGCCTTCACGAAATAGTGAGATGGCCTCGTTCCTGGCCACTTTGAAAGTCTTGTTGCAGAGGAATAACATTGCCAACTTCAGTCCTATAGTCAGGTACCATATCATCATGTTAGTCAGTATCACCAACAGATTCTGGAGTAATGTATGTCTCATTTTGCATGGAGTCATTAGAGAAACTATCAAGATCGTCTTCAGTCGTTAGTGGAATCTCTGATCCCTCCATAATCTGTTCTTCGTGACTCTTTCGAGACTTTTTGGGCTAGAACCTGAAATGCAGTAGCTATTTGCTAGGAACAATAAAACACCTATCATTTCAGTTTCATGCAAAAGACAGCCAAATTAGATGTTCAGGTTACATCTACTTGCGTCTTTAAGACAGAAAAGTTGTTTTCCAACACGAGAATCGAAGCAGGAACTCGAAAAACATCCAACTTTTCGTCAAAATACACATATAGCAGCTCACTGTCGAATTGGTGCAGTGACGTGATGCCACGTATGGTCCCTTCGAAGCATTACTAACAGATGTAGCGCAATGTACAACAAAAATTGCTGCAAAACGATTTTGTGAGAAAACGTTGATCCATAAAAAAGAATGAAGTCTGTGGCTGATCATCTACAAGATGCACTAAAATGTTAAAGTTTCAGGAGTCTGCTCAGCTTAGCAGTTCGGATGTATACCTTACTCATGGTGTGGTACACCAAAGTAGTAATAAATAGCGCTATTAGATCTTCCCCCTTAGAGAACCTGTATAGGGAGAGAGTGGCCAACCGGACGATACGACGGCCATTTTTCTGACAAACTGAGGGCGGGACTTTTGAATGGCCAGTAGTGGAGTAGTGCAGTACACTCACCGAATCAAAAGCACAAGACAATATGGCGAAATCATTCGTTAAATGCCTTTCTTTGCAGCTCTGATATACTTATAGTAGCCTACTACGTACAGCACAGGAAAATTTGATACAGTGGCTGGCCGGCCGCGGTGGTCTCGCGGTTAAGGCACTCAGTCCGGAACCGCGCGACTGCTACGGTCGCAGGTTCGAATCCTGCCTCGGGCATAGATGTGTGTGATGTCCTTGGGTTAGTTAGGTTTAAGAGCCATTTGAACCATTTGAGACAGTGGCTGTAAAAATTATTCGTTACTTGCATTTATCTTCTTTAAAGTTGGTTTACTAGACATACTGCAATGAAAGTAACGTAAATAAAAAAAAATTATAGTGTATAGCATTAGTTTTGTATCGGAAGTGCATAACGCTTAATATTTAACGTACCTGTACTACGTCAGATAAATGAAAGTCGTAAGCAGTTGTTTACTTGTGACAAGCAAAAAGTGTGAGACGTGTTAGTACATCTTGTCACGTCTTAAACTTTTTGGAAGTCACAAGTAAACAACTGCTTACGACTTTGAAGACAGTCCTTAATAGGCCTACATACTGTGGGGTAGAAGAGATACGGTAGCTTTGTTGTTATATTTTTTCGTTATTACAGTAGCCTACATTTAATATTACGAGAGGTATTCAGTATATATACTGGTCGTTATTACATAAATATATATACACTCCTGGAAATGGAAAAAAGAACACATTGACACCGGTGTGTCAGACCCACCATACTTGCTCCGGACACTGCGAGAGGGCTGTACAAGCAATGATCACACGCACGGCACAGCGGACACACCAGGAACCGCGGTGTTGACCGTCGAATGGCGCTAGCTGCGCAGCATTTGTGCACCGCCGCCGTCAGTGTCAGCCAGTTTGCCGTGGCATACGGAGCTCCATCGCAGTCTTTAACACTGGTAGCATGCCGCGACAGCGTGGACGTGAACCGTATGTGCAGTTGACGGACTTTGAGCGAGGGCGTATAGTGGGCATGCGGGAGGCCGGGTGGACGTACCGCCGAATTGCTCAACACGTGGGGCGTGAGGTCTCCACAGTACATCGATGTTGTCGCCAGTGGTCGGCGGAAGGTGCACGTGCCCGTCGACCTGGGACCGGACCGCAGCGACGCACAGATGCACTCCAAGACCGTAGGATCCTACACAGTGCCGTAGGGGACCGCACCGCCACTTCCCAGCAAATTAGGGACACTGTTGCTCCTGGGGTATCGGCGACGACCATTCGCAACCGTCTCCATGAAGCTGGGCTACGGTCCCGCACACCGTTAGGCCGTCTTCCGCTCACGCCCCAACATCGTGCAGCCCGCCTCCAGTGGTGTCGCGACAGGCGTGAATGGAGGGACGAATGGAGACGTGTCGTCTTCAGCGATGAGAGTCGCTTCTGCCTTGGTGCCAATGATGGTCGTATGCGTGTTTGGCGCCGTGCAGGTGAGCGCCACAATCAGGACTGCATACGACCGAGGCACACAGGGCCAACACCCGGCATCATGGTGTGGGGAGCGATCTCCTACACTGGCCGTACACTACTGGTGATCGGCGAGGGGACACTGAATAGTGGACGGTACATCCAAACCGTCATCGAACCCATCGTTCTACCATTCCTAGACCGGCAAGGGAACTTGCTGTTCCAACAGGACAATGCACGTCCGCATGTATCCCGTGCCACCCAACGTGCTCTAGAAGGTGTAAGTCAACTACCCTGGCCAGCAAGATCTCCGGATCTGTCCCCCATTGAGCATGTTTGGGACTGGATGAAGCGTCGTCTCACGCGGTCTGCATGTCCAGCACGAACGCTGGTCCAACTGAGGCGCCAGGTGGAAATGGCATGGCAAGCCGTTCCACAGGACTACATCCAGCATCTCTACGATCGTCTCCATGGGAGAATAGCAGCCTGCATTGCTGCGAAAGGTGGATATACACTGTACTAGTGCCGACATTGTGCATGCTCTGTTGCCTGTGTCTATGTGCCTGTGGTTCTGTCAGTGTGATCATGTGATGTATCTGACCCCAGGAATGTGTCGATAAAGTTTCCCCTTCCTGGGACAATGAATTCACGGTGTTCTTATTTCAATTTCCAGGAGTGTATATATATATATATATATATATATATATATATATATATATATACTGAATACCTCTCGTAATGTTAAATGTAGGCTACTGTAATATATATATATATACACTCCTGGAAATTGAAATAAGAACACCGTGAATTCATTGTCCCAGGAAGGGAAAACTTTATTGACACATTCCTGGGGTCAGATACATCACATGATCACACTGACAGAACCACAGGCACATAGACACAGGCAACAGAGCATGCACAATGTCGGCACTAGTACAGTGTATATCCACCTTTCGCAGCAATGCAGGCTGCTATTCTCCCATGGAGACGATCGTAGAGATGCTGGATGTAGTCCTGTGGAACGGCTTGCCATGCCATTTCCACCTGGCGCCTCAGTTGGACCAGCGTTCGTGCTGGACATGCAGACCGCGTGAGACGACGCTTCATCCAGTCCCAAACATGCTCAATGGGGGACAGATCCGGAGATCTTGCTGGCCAGGGTAGTTGACTTACACCTTCTAGAGCACGTTGGGTGGCACGGGATACATGCGGACGTGCATCGACCTGTTGGAACAGCAAGTTCCCTTGCCGGTCTAGGAATGGTAGAACGATGGGTTCGATGACGGTTTGGATGTACCGTGCACTATTCAGTGTCCCCTCGCCGATCACCAGTAGTGTACGGCCAGTGTAGGAGATCGCTCCCCACACCATGATGCCGGGTGTTGGCCCTGTGTGCCTCGGTCGTATGCAGTCCTGATTGTGGCGCTCACCTGCACGGCGCCAAACACGCATACGACCATCATTGGCACCAAGGCAGAAGCGACTCTCATCGCTGAAGACGACACGTCTCCATTCGTCCCTCCATTCACGCCTGTCGCGACACCACTGGAGGCGGGCTGCACGATGTTGGGGCGTGAGCGGAAGACGGCCTAACGGTGTGCGGGACCGTAGCCCAGCTTCATGGGGACGGTTGCGAATGGTCGTCGCCGATACCCCAGGAGCAACAGTGTCCCTAATTTGCTGGGAAGTGGCGGTGCGGTCCCCTACGGCACTGCGTAGGATCCTACGGTCTTGGCGTGCATCCGTGCGTCGCTGCGGTCCGGTCCCAGGTCGACGGGCACGTGCACCTTCCGCCGACCACTGGCGACAACATCGATGTACTGTGGAGACCTCACGCCCCACGTGTTGAGCAATTCGGCGGTACGTCCACCCGGCCTCCCGCATGCCCACTATACGCCCTCGCTCAAAGTCCGTCAACTGCACATACGGTTCACGTCCACGCTGTCGCGGCATGCTACCAGTGTTAAAGACTGCGATGGAGCTCCGTATGCCACGGCAAACTGGCTGACACTGACGGCGGCGGTGCACAAATGCTGCGCAGCTAGCGCCATTCGACGGCCAACACCGCGGTTCCTGGTGTGTCCGCTGTGCCGTGCATGTGATCTTTGCTTGTACAGCCCTCTCGCAGTGTCCGGAGCAAGTATGGTGGGTCTGACACACCGGTGTCAATGTGTTCTTTTTTCCATTTCCAGGAGTATATATATATATATACTGAATACCTCTCGTAATGTAAATGTAGGCTACTGTAATAACGACCAAATATATCAAGAAAACTACCGTATCCCTTCTACCCCACAGTATGTAGGCCTATTAAGAACTGTCTTCAAGAGTACCTACAATTATTTACTACGAATAATGTTTCAGCAACCACGACAACTGCGGAAAACTTGCTTAGAACTTCCCTGCGTCAACAGTCAGGCAATAATACTGAAACCAAAATAATTCCCAGTGTTCCGATTCGGAACGAAATAAAGTTCGACGTATAAAGTCGAATGAGCATGGCACAACAATTACAGGAACTTTCCGTTTCCAGCAAGGACAGTCAGATATTGTCTTCGGAGAAGCTTGTGATGCTACCAGTATGCACGAACTGTTAAAGAAATAAGAGCTTAAAAATGCAGTAAATTGTAATAGGCCTACCTGTTTTGCGTGACTAAAAATATTTAAAAAAACTGACACCTTAAAATCAGACTTCATCACAAAACGCTTCATTATTTCAACTCGTATCTAAGATCGCAAACGCTGATTACGTACAAAAAACGATATACAACTAAATCGAACATGTATGCACAACACATAACAAGTCTCTCAAGAATTCAAATACCTTTTAATCGTTTCCAAAAGTCCTCTGAACTTCAATTCAGCTCAAAAGCACGGCGAACATAGGAAGCGCGAGAGGCGTTTGGCAGAAAAATGGCGCCAGAGCTAATCAACGAATCACGAGCAACTTCACCTATGGCCACTTTCTCTGTGTACAGGCTCTCTATTCCCCCTTGCCTCAGAGTAGTTTCAGAAGCTGACGTCGGTGACAGAACGAAGCACCCTTTACGAATAAAAACCAACGTTTAACCTACTTGGCTAGGAAATATGGCTGTACTGGTTTTGCTTTGTTTATTAAAAGTTAGCGAAAATGCTTTGCTTCTTTCGATATGTTTAATTTACATTTGACTTCTTGGCTAGAAAAAACGAATATATTGACAAAATGATCCCACAAGTGTCCCGTTTTATCTGACTGAGGTAGGGAACCTACATAAGCGACGATTTAGATTTCCGTTGCGAAGCACGGGCATGTGGTTAGTGTAAGAGTATTTTAGGAAGTACAGTTGTTATTGAATCTCATTACTTTAAAAAATACGCCGGAGGAAAGAAAAAAGAAAGAAAAGAAATAGTTGGTTTAAGCTGCGTCAGGATAAACTATATGACTTGACAGTACAAATGCGACCTGCGCTGTTGCGACTTCTAACAATACCACAACTTGCAAAGTACGTTAGAAATCAGATTAATAATGTTGCTCACACAGCATATGTTCGCTTTATCGGGCAACAATAACGTTATTGACCGTGGATGGTATCGTCAGAATGGAAATAATGAAGTCACTGTAAAAAAGTCATTAATTTGGCACTTATCTTGTATGGATTAACACGTAGATTTCGTTATGGTTCATCTTGTTGATTCTAGGGTAATTCCACTTTGACTGCTAGAAGGTCTAGATCTGTATTTTAGTAATATTTGGAGACCTAACAAATGCGTTTTTCAGGAAATTCTTAATGATCAAACAATCCCATATCATAACAATGGTATGGTAGAAATAACTTTTGACTTGGTGATCACGATCCACATTTTTATTAAACTTCTTGTAAATTCACATATACTTCTTCTTAATTGTCACATCATCAAGAAAACAGTTTTGTATCAATCTTCATATATTTAATTTTCACTTTAACCAAACACAAGACTTGACTGTTCTTTTACAAAGCGAAACAACAACTTCTGCAAAGTGAAACAAAGACTGCTCTGTGCGCATTCGCGCCAAAACAGTTAAAAGTAAGTCAAAGATTATGACAGTGTCACAGAAATGAATACACACAAGAACCATATCACTGTAAAATATCGATACATCGGAGTACCTATACATTAATAAAACCAAATGTGAATATTGTCACGCCGGCCGGAGTGACCAAGCGGTTCTAGGCGCTTCAGTCTGGAACCGCGCCACCGCTACGGCCGCAGGTTCGAATCCAGCCTCGGGCATGGATGTGTGTGATGTCCTTAGGTTGGTTAGGTTTAAGCAGTTCTAAGTTCTAGGAGACTGATGACCTCAGATGTTAAGTCCTATAGTGCTCAAAGCCATTTGAACCAATATTGTCACAAAAATATGTCTGTTACTTCGCAGAAAAGTAGTACGATATTACTGGTATCGAGAACTGTGACTGGAGTACCGTAATGGTCACGTAAATAAAGAACCATTACAGGCTACATGGCCAGCTGCAACAGCTGTCACTTGCGTGAAGAGACATGTCGGTAAAGCTGAGGCGTGACCCGCTGGTGTAGGCTGATAGCGGCAATTACGCCGGGAAGACTGGCCACCACAATCTGCATCTCATTCCGGCGGCGGTGATGCACGGCTTCATAATTGTTTGTGTGAGCTGGCCGGGGCGCTCTATTAGTTTGGATCGTGGAGGAGGCCGTCCATCAGACTGGAGCAGCCAGCCCGCCTAACCGCCAGGCCGTTTTTGCTGGCTGGTTACTTTTCTCTCTCTCTCTCTCTCTCTCTCTCTCTCTCTCTCTGTGTGTAGGCCCCGCGCGGCGTAGGCCGGTAGTAGAGTTGCCCCGCTGGCCAGATTTATGGGCGAGAGCTGCCGGCCAGAGCTGAGCTGGACTGCCGGCGTAAATTAGGCGCGATGGACTATCTGGAGAGCTGGAGCCGACCGTCGGCCCCTTGTCCGTCAATTAGCGGCCGTCACGTCGCGGCCGTCGTATCGCGCGAGGCCCATCTGGCCGCCAGAGGGCCGCGGGTCGTGATTCACCGCAAGTGTAGTCAGTCCACGACTGCCAAGTGACGCCCAGACAGCATCTCCAATTACGTGGCGTTCCGTGAGGTTATCAAGAACGGCTCTGTGCAAACAAATGTCTTCAGGTACAGGAGTGACATAAGCTAACTTTTAGATAATAACTTATTTTCCTTTTTTTTTCCTTTTACCGTCGTACTAGTGCCATCTTCAAAGCCACAGTACTTTTCAGAACACATTAATCTCCAGAGTACAGAGTTTCGTATTACTTGATGTGAATGATGTTCCATTTACACTAGTGGCAATTAAAACTCCTACACCACGAAGATGACGTGCTACAGACGCGAAATTTTACCGACAGGAAGAAGATGCTGTGATATGTAAATGATTAGCTTTCCAGAGCATTCACACAAGGTTAGCGCCGGTGGCCACACCTACAACGTGCTGACATGAGGAATGTTTCCAACCGAATTCTCATACACAAACGGCAGTTTACCGGCGTTGCTTGGTGAAACGTTGTTGTGGTGCCTCGTGTAAGGAGGAGAAATGCGTACCATCACGTTTCCGACTTTGATAAAGGTCGCATTGTAGCCACTCGCGATTGCGGTTTATCGTAATACCGAACGCCGTACTGGATCCCCACGGCCTCGTATCACTTGCAGTCGAGATGACAGGCATCTTATCAGCACGGCTGTAACGGATCGTGCAGCCACGTCTCGATCCCTGAGTCAACAGATGGGGACGTTTGCAAGACAACAACCATCTGCACGAACAGTTCGACGACGTTTGCAGCAGCATGGACTATCAGCTCGGAGACCATGGCTGCGGTTACCCTTGACGCTGCATCACCGATAGGAGGTGTACTCAACGACAAATCTGGGTGCACGAATAACAAAACGTCATTGTTTCGGATGAGCCCAGGTTCTGTTTACAGCTTTATGATGGTCGCATCCGTATTTGGTGACACCGCGGTGAACGCACATTGGAAGCGTGTATTCGTCGTCGCCATACTCGCCTATCACCCGGCGTGATGGTATGGGATGCCATTGGTTGCATGTCTCGGTTACCTTTTGTTTGCACTGGCGGCACTTTGAACAGTAGACATTACATTTCAGATGTGTAACGACCCGTGGGTCTGCCATTCATTCGATCCCTGCGAAACCCTACATTTCAGCAGGATAATGCACGACCGCATGTTGCAAGTCCTGTACGGGCCTTTCTGGATACAGAAAATGTTCGACTGTTGCCCTGGCCAACACATTCTCCAGATCTCTCACCAATTGAAAACGTCTGGTGAATGGTGGCCGAGCAACTGGCTCGTCGCAACACGCCAGTCACTACTCTTGATGAACTGTGGTATCGTGTTGAAGCTGCAAGTGCAGCTGTACCTGTACACGCCATCCAAGCTCTGTTTGACTCAATGCCTAGGCGTATCAAGGCCGTTATTACGGCCAGAGGTTGTTGTTCTGGGTACTGATTTCTCAGGATCTATGCACCCAAATTGCGTGAAAATGTAATGTCAGTTCTAGTATAACATGTGTCTCCAATGAATACCCGTTTATCATCTGCATTTCTTTTTGGTGTAGGAATTTTAATGACCAGTAGTGTAATTTAATACGTAGTGTTTTCTTAGCACGTGCTAAAGGCTTTTGCCTATGAATGAGATATAATTAATTATAGGGAGTCAAAAGTCATAGGATACCTCATAATATCGTGTCGGACTGCCTTTTGTTTGGCACAGTGCAGCAACTCGACGTGGCATGAACTGAATAAGCTTTTGGATCTGATGCATAAACCTCTCGATTATCTCCCATAAATGTTCGATAGGGTGTCCAAATCATTCGCTCGAACTGTCTTCTTCAAACCAGTGCCACGCACTTGTGACTCGGCGACTTGTTTGGGAACATGAAATTCATGAATAGCTGCAGATGGTCTCCAAGTAGCCGAACATAACGGTTTCCAGTCAGTAGTGTTCAGCTGGACCCATTCCTTGTAAACACAGCCCACTCCATTGTGGAGCCACCACCAGTTTTCATAGTCTCTTGTTCACACCTTTCGTGGGGTCTGCGCGACGCTCTAAATCTACCATCAGCTCTTACCAATTGAAATCAGGATTCATCTGACCAGGCTACAGTTTTCCGGTCGTCTGGGCTCCAGCTGATGTGGCCAGAAGCCCAGGAGAGGCGGTGCAGGCGACGTCGTGCTCTTAGCAAAGGCATTCGTGTCGGCCGTCTGCTGCCACAGCCCATTAACGCCACATTTCGCCGCGTCCTAAAGGATACGTTCGTCGTACGTCCCACATTAATTTCTCCTGGTATATCAAGCACTGTTGGCACTGACAGTGCAACGTAACAACTAATCGTGGAGACATTTTGAGAACTTCTCTTTTAGGTGATGGTGGTACGACTGGACCTGTTAGGAAGATAGTTGTCGTTGCTTTTCTCTCCTACAGCTCATTTACGTTACCGTCTGTTGTAAATGGATTCTCAAGTTCGTGGGGTCCACGAAATTACTGGTCCCTTAAATATATTGCCAGGTATCCAGGTATTAATAATTTCTAGTGGAAGGTTTTGACCAACCAGTGAAAATCAGCACGCAACGGATACCGCAATTTTTTATTTACTTTATTTTATTTTGAACGACTAGAGAAGGTACCTATACAGGGCTTACTAGGCAATATATATAGTTTTGATTTTCTCAATTTCGTGACCCAGGATGCGACAGAGGTACTGATTTTGAGCTATTCTCTATGGTGAGGGAACAAATAATTAGCAAAAGATATGGCTTAAAAGATATTTATTCTGCATCAATGACGTTTAAACTACTGGACTAATTTCTGTTTCAATGATCATGATCACAATTCGTCTCGCTAGTCAACATTGTTCAGTTCCGCCACGTAATTATGGAATGGTAGACTTGAGCGCAGACCTGGCTTCAACTTAATTTTCTACAAACTCACAATTACACCGAAAACCATGCTTATTGTATTAAATTCCTTTGGGCACGCAAAACAAGTTGAGCAAAGAGCCTACGAGTGAACTAGGTCAGGGTGGAAGAGAATTTCAGAAGTCTTTGTCAAGTCAAAGGGCATTAAAATCTGATACTTAGCTAAGTGTACGAGCTTAAGCCGTGTATATTCCGTAATGCACAACAGTGCCAACAAATCAAATAGTTGTGGGGGAGCACACGAAACATTATCGCTTCACACGCGGCCAAGTTTCAGTGGGCAACAAAACACGAAAACGCAAGGTTATCCTTTCGCTATTTACACTCGCGCAGCATCGTCTGGTTATCCATCGTTTACAATACATTTTCAGTCCGAAACTACACAGAGGCAATGTGGTGGTTGCTCCGACCTACCACGTGGCGCGAAAACAAGTCCACAAAGTAACACATAGAAAATAAATAAAAATCCCCCAAAATGTTACTGATAATGTAAGAGCAGATTAAAACACATTTAATGAGTGGATTTCCGTTAAGCGGAGAGAAATAATAATGACCGTGAGCTTAAGGCCCATGGTGCTGGTGTGACCAAAGTTCAGACATTAAGTTCAACCGAAATGTGAATAAACTGTGAAAATAAACTCCCTTATGGGGTTTTAGTGGTTATCTTGCATCTGATTTAAACAACTGGACTTCACCACTGAAAATATTTCACACAATCTAATACCCTTGTTACTTTACCAAATCGAGAGCTGCGTCTACACGTCTGTTCAGTGCCGGGTCCCAGGAGCAAGAGACGACCGGACACCTCGCCTAACCGAACTTCCTCAAATGGTGGTGGTGGTGGTGGGGGGGGGGGGGGAGGGGGGGGGGGGGAAGATTCACCAACCTAACAGAGCCGAACCGCTAGACTTCGCGAGCTCTTTGACCCGACTTGCCCACCATCTTTCCTAAACTTGCTCACGTTTAGGGGGTTCGTGCTATCCTACGGCAGAACCGTTCTACACATGCACAGCTACGACCTTTGACCAAGCTTTCTGCTACAGCATTAACTATCTCAATCACTCAAATCAGCTCGCATAAAGGAATGGCAACTAGAAAATGTGGTACACATAAAATGAATGAATGACTGAATAAATAAATAAACACTTGATCCATTCTCTTCTGTATGTTACCCTAGTAATTACTTCTGCTGAATAAAAAAAGCACTCGCAATAGTTCTCAAGTGCCAGGATTTATTCAAGAAAATATGGAACCGGACAACAAGTTCCGTTCCAACGGTTCTACGTAAATGTCACTGCCCTCGGTCGATAAGTGAAGGTCGTGGGCCACTGCGTTCTCCAAGGGAGAGGTAATGCCCGAAATCTGGTATTCTCGGCTCATTACTGACACTATGGCCCCCGAAATATTGAATTCCCTAATGATTTCCGAAGTGGTATGTCCCATTCATCTAGCTGCAACTACCGTTCCACCTTCAAAATCACGTCGGAAACTTTCGTCAAGTGAATCACCTCAGTACAAATGACAGCTTCGCCAATGCACTGCCCTTTCGTACCTTGTGTACACGATACTAGTGCCTGAAATGCCTGGGCTAGCAGGACAGAGCGGATTAGGTTAGGGAAAGGGGCCAAAATAAGTTGCTGTCATTTGCACTCAACATACAAACAAACTTTATTTATGTACACACAATATTACAACAAGGATGCAAAACACTTAAAACCTTAATCGACCTCCAATCCAAGACACAAGACCTAAGCTAGAAACTGAAATACAAGGTTCTTCTGGAGGTTTCACCTAAAAATATTTTCTAAAGATTCAATATAAACAGACTGAAGGCTTTAGCAATTTAATTTTAATGAAACTTGGCTGGAGGCCGCTTATTAAGCAACAAGAAGAGTTACAGTCAAAAGGCAGAAGGTCTTATCTTAAAACATTTCACGCAAAATTCGGCTGAAGGCAACATACGAAAGTATAATAATCTTATGCCTTAAGGGAAAGATAAGAGATTTTAAAACTCGGCTGTAGGCCGCACATCAGCAAATAATTTAACGACTTAAGCCCTAGAAAGAATTTCAATTTTCAAAGGCAGAAGCCGTATGTTAAAACATTTCATACAAAATTCGAGTGAAGACCCCTATAAAGAATAACAATCTCATGCATTAAGGACAAGAAAGGTTCAAAATGGTTCAAATGGTTCTGAGCACTATGCGACTTAACATCTGAGGTCATCAGTCCCCTAGAACTTAGAACTATTTATACCTAACTAACCTAAGGAAATCACACACATCCAAGCCCGAGGCACGATTGGAACCCCCGACGGTAGTGGTCGTGTCGTTCCAGACTGAAGCGCCTAGAACCGCGCGGCCACTCCGGCCGGCTGGCAAGACAAGAACATTAATTTAAGAGATATTGACACTCAGCTGAAGGCCACACATCAACCAAATAAGTAAAACGCAAACAGGGAAATTAACACACAAGGAACGGCAATCAGAAGTTTCCAAGGGTCGGCCTGAGATTGTAACACTAACGCCCGTTTAGGTGAGACAGGCAGCCTGACCAACGACTTCTTAATCTGAAGGGAACCCAACCGACAGACAGCCGACCGACCAATCAACAAGATCAGTTCCGCTCCATGCAACCAGCAAAACGACCACAAGACTTCAATACAACGACACACAGAATATTGGCACCCACAACGACCAACAACACCTCAGCTGTCGAGCTACATGCCGCGTTGCACAGCAACAACGCGACGAGGAAAATACACTGCCGAAAATTACATCAACGACCGGGGCAGGTAACTAGAACATCAACGGCCACAACGCAGAAAATACCACTGGTCAGCTTCAATAACAGCGAATAAATGAAGTTAAACTCCACAGGAATACGGCTGGAATCTTGGCAGAATACTCACACATTGTTGCTCGCGGGAATGTCCCAAAACCGACTATCAGGATCAAACGAAGAAATATAAACAGTTCAGGCTCGATAGTAGGTTAAGTGAGGACTCAACTTTCAAGTCTAAGACCGGTGGGCGACGAACTTAGTAGCACTCACAAGCAGCACCTCACACTCCAACAGCGTGTGCACACCGCCAGCGGCCCCGGCCAGAGTACGCGCGACGAAGACTACCTTGCTGCTCCACGCCAACCGACCGAGTGGTCACACAGCGCCCAGCCGGAAACTATATCCGCCACACCAAAGATAGTGCAGCAATAGTATCGATACACGCTGCTGCTGCCACTCACGGAGAAGACAGCAACATTATCGCGATAACTACAGGAGAAATGAAACAACAGGACTGCAACCGAGGTTTAACCCAAGTCAAACAATACTCGAGCCAGCCACAGCTCACAGCCAGCTGTGTATGTACGTATCACTATCCCATGACTTTTCTCATTTCAATATGCATTTCCATACGTCACGTAGTATTCAAATTACATGTTTCCGGTTTTGATGAAATAGAACTTCTACGTTGCCCTAAGGTACATTTATGTTTCCTGTGAAAACATCATGAAAATTCGGCTAGTAGTTTTCGAGATAAGCATTTTCAAGCAGACGACATGACATTTTACCGTTTTGTTATATGTAAGTATACTGATCGTATCAAGTATAACGGTTGAAACACGTATGTATTCAGTGTATTCATTGACAGCGATGGCGAGGCATGACAGAATCTCTGACCAGAGAGTTATTTATCGTTGCTAGTCTGCGCTTGACCGCGCGAGTTCAGTTGCGTGTAGCGAGCCGTCAGGAACAGTAGTTGCAGTAGCATGTAGGGAGTCGCGAGTTGCAGTTGCGTGTAGCGAGCCGGCAGGAAGAGTAGTTGTAGTTGCGAGTTGCACTCTGTCTGCAGTAGTAGTCAGTCGGTAGTTGTGTGTGAGCAGTCGGCGGGCGTCGACATGGGTCTCTGGTCAAGGTTCTGGACGAGGTATATTGTTATCAAAGGTAATGAAGCAGCATTGCGCTCAGCTAATAACATATGTTAATTGTAATTAATTTGTTCAAGAATTGCCCCAATAATAATTTTTCTACAAAGTAACCTTTTTAAAGAAAAAGATTCATTGCAAGTTAAATAATATTTCCTATGTATTCCCTCCAAGAATCAAAATTCAACATGGGTCAGCATTGCACGGAGCTGTGCCGAAAAATAAGAGCAGATGTAGATGCAGTTTACTGAGGTAAGAATTTTGGTTTTTGTGTTCAGGTTTAATTATTGCACAGGGCCGAGGGTCAGCGTAGCTGCCCTTATAAAATTTATCAGGTTCATGTTAACGTTAATTTTGTGGGGACTTAACATTTTTGCACATTTTTATTATCATTGACTTTTATTAGTGTGGGGAGTTTACATTTGGGCCATTATTATTCTTTAATTTTGCGAGGAGGTTACGCTTGGCTCATTTTTACTATCCATTTTTGTGTGGAGTCAACAGTTGGGCCAGTATCATTGTCTTTTATTTTCACAGGGAGGTTACACTTGGCGACATCCGGACCAGGATCGTATTTCGTTGAGAATCTTCTGATAAGTAGTTAGATATCTGCTCTTATTTACTAAAATATAATTAGCATTTGGCGCAACGCTTTTACTAATTTTGTGACTTTCTTTCCTCAGATCATCGGCAATTCGTTGCTCTTTGTTGTATTTGTATTTGTTGGATTTTGCATTGTCTTTGTCTCATTTGTGAATAATTGTGACTAGTGTAAAAATGCCGCGAAAAGCTATTAATAGTGCATCGCGAGGTATAATGAGTGAAATGGTCGATTTAAACAACTTGACCGATAGTACTTGCGACGCGCAGTGTAATGATGACAATCCTCTGTTTACTGACAATCAGTACGTACCGACCACTAATAATGATTTTGATCCTAGTGATGAACAGGCGAATTCAATTGTGTCGTCTGTTAATTTAACGACAATTGATGACGTGGGGCGTTCTGTTGCAATGAGCGCTGCCCAGCTTGACATACCCGGTTTGCGGGATTTACATAACAAACAGACGAATTTTTCTAATGAAAATGAACAGGATACTCAAAGTAGGACAGAGTTATTTAATTCCGATATAGTGACTAACAGTACTCATCAGATTGGCAAACATTTCCAAGAATCACGGGATAACCAAGTGGTTACTGAAAACGTGACAAATGCAAATACACCAACACACAGCACTAAGAATAGAGCCGGTAATATTGACTTGGAACAAATTATGGCAAGATTGCTACAACAACAATTTAGTGAAAATTTCAAACAATTTAGTGAACAGAACAAACAACAACTTAATGAAAATAACGAAAATCTCAAACAACAGTTAAATGAAAAATTAGACAACAATTTCAGACAGTTAAATGAAAAATTAGACAACAATTCCAGACAGCTTAGTGAACAGATTAGAGCCGTTGCCGCACAATGTCATGATACTAAGGAACAATTACGCGAGGAAATTGAGGCTTGTGCTAGGAAAAGTAGCGAAGAAATTAGATCTGTTGCTCAAGAATTAAGGGATATGCAAACAGCTACAACAGAAACACTTAGAGACGAAATTAGTGCAGTCGGTAAACAATGCTCTGAGCAGGCAACACAATTACGCGACGAGTTTAATGACAGCAGAATTTTCGCGCACAATGCATGCAAAGATAGACGCGAAATTTGAACAACAGAACACTCAAATTGACGAACGTTTTAATCTTCACCTACAAAACAGTGATACGCGTTTCCGCAAATTTATACGGGATCAAAATAAAGTAAAACGTCAAGTCATGGAAACAATTAGTGCACAGAGACAAGAAGACAAACGTAAAATGTTTGCGAAGGCAAAAACATACGTAGACAACAATATTGCTTCAGTGTTCGATGAAATTAATACCATCAAACAGTCGAACATAGAATTACGTGACGAAATTTCTGACCTTAAATCAAAAACAGATACACACACAGTAGATTTTCAAACAGTGACCGACAGACTCGAACAATTAGAACTAACACAGGATTCCGATGTCGTCAAAGCTGACGTTAAAAAAATGAACGAAACCACACGTAAATTACAAAAACAGATTAATGCTTCTGACACTAAGAACGATGATCAGGTAAAAATACTGACTGAAAAATGTGATGAATTGGCCAGTCGTATTGAAGTTATTGAAAATAATAATGACAGCAAATCAGACGATACTGCACCGATCTCGTTTAACCAAACACATGAATTCCAAAATCTACAACAGACAATCAATGAGATAGATTCGTCTAATAATACATTACGTAGAAAGTTGTCAAGTTTACAGCAAGAAGTAACAGAGATGAAAATTATTTCAGTTAATAACACGTTACAGAATGCGCCACGTTACGAGCATTTGTCACACTCATACAGCCAGTGTAACTTAAGCAATTTACAGAGACTACGAGACTTAAAATCCGAAAGGCTACGCGACTTAAAATCTGAAAAGCTACGCTACTTGAAATCCGAAATGACACAGACAAACAGATTCTCACACAAAACTGAACGTGTTCTCAAATTCAGAGACGAGAACGCTGATTACGAGTAATTTTTATCCGTAAGAAAATCTAAGGAATTTAATAATGACAGAGCACAGGTACACGATTTGAACTGTATACGACAATTTATTTTTGTACTTTCAATAGCATTGCCTGCAATGAAGAAACTTGAATTAGCATGGATACAACAATTTGCTTCTGAATTTGTACCGCCATTGCCTGTAACGCAAAAGCTAAAATGTATTTGCAGCGCATAATAGACCTCAGGGGATTCATTACGCTTTAATGAATATGTGCCGTAGTGTGCATAGGGCCGCGAGCTGTAGTAGTGCTGTTTCATCTTTAGTTTTCTGCACTGCTGCCTTCTCTTCTACTATCCTTTATATCTATCAAAATAGCTCTTTAACTATCGCTCTATTTAGTATTAAGAATGTCTTAAGAAAACCCGATATGACAAGTTCTACCGAAAGTGACATTTTTCATTAAACAATCCAGAAATGACAACCACGAGAACTTTAACATCAGAGAAAAATTTTTTATCATCAGTATGTGTAAAATTAACAGCAACAGGAACCACATTTTGGTAACAATAGATGTTTTCCTCCGCAACAACATGAAAGTCAGCCGGTTAGCATACCCAACCAACAATGCAGTCTACAAGGCCAACCAAACTTTAATGTTTCGCCGCGTGCACGTATAGTCTCAGCTCCAACAAATAGTAACGCACGGCAGCAAGGAAATAACTACGTACAGAAAACACACTACTACAATTCCTATCGCAATGCGCCGTATAGAAATGACTATCACGACAGACGTAAAAATAATGAGCACAATTTTCAGCGTACGTATTATAACAGCCTATCTTATCAGCAGCAAGAACATCCGCCACAACATATAATCGTGAATGAAACAGATAGTAGGTATTATCCAAAGCGTAATACGTCTGGAAGAAATAACAGAACAGTTCAAATAGTCGAAATGCCACAACATCCTCCAGATAATAATAACACGTCAGATAGGATTTGACTAGATACAGTACAGGTCGCATCTTCCAGTAACACAAGCACTACTTTTGACACGCAGAATGTTGTTCGCGAAAATGTTATTGCTTTTGACGACATCAGAGACACTCTTTTGCAGGAAAGACCAGTTGTTCAAAAAAACCATTTCACACCCCGTCATCGAAATTAAAATTGGTTCATCGAAATTCTCAGCAGTAATCGATTCCGGATCACCTATGTCCGTTATAAATGAAGAAACTTTCAACGAGTGTAACAAAGAGAATGCCTATCCTACGGTGCCATTAGGTAAAACGAAAATAAAAGGAGCAGTATCGAGTAAAGGAGTAGATGTCAAATTACAGACGCATTTATCATTTTGTATTGCAGATCACACATTTCACTCAAATTTTTGGATTGTTCCTTTATTGACAACAGACATTATTTTAGGTACGAATTTTCTGGTACAACACGACGCAGTTATTGATTTCCAAAATTCCTATTTAATGTTGAAGGACGAAAATGTACAACTAGCTTTAGAATTTCAGCGCTCTTTATCTGTGGAAGAACAAACAATTAATTGTACTGAGGTCATTTCCGTAACACGTGGTATAGACTGTAATTCGACATTGTTCACAGATACGTACGTGCATAACTATAATACTCCAGACGAAGCTGACTACGACGTTATGCAAATGATTTCTGATAAAGTTAAACAGAGTAGTGCAAATACAGACGACGAACGCACGCAACTACACAAAATTCTTTTACAGCAAGCTCCAGTTTTTGACAACGTTCCTGGTACTATGTCCGGTTTTATGTATGAATTTCAAGTCAAACAGCACGACATATTTCAAGCCAAGCATTATCCCATTCCGTCTGTTATACTGAAAAACGTTGAAACACCTAACAAAATTAATGAATTAGTAGCATTTCCTACATCTCGTCGACTACGACACCATGAAATAATTAACATTGCGCTGAACAACATCAAACGTGCCGCAGAGCGCCGGAGAAGACAACAAAAACAGGTTTGTATACGCCGTGACATTCACATTGGACAGAAGATATTAGTACCTACACACCATTTGTCTAATAAAGGAAAAGGTAGGTGCAGTAAATTTGAACCTCTATACGCAGGACCATATCGGATTCGCAGCATTCCTCACCCCAAAGTTTCCTCGAAACTTTGAGAACTAGAAAATCGAAAGGAAACCACCACTGGTCAAACATCAAACCTTTTATTGAATGAAGATACTTTATGATTTAACATGCTCTAATGCATTTGGTAATTTTATGATCACTTATGCAATTATATTCACATGACTACTTACTGATAATTGTCGTATTTTTTCTTGGCAAGTGCTCGGCAAGGTAAGGTTAGCAGGTCGCTTTTCTTGTTGTTACACATCAGACCGGCATATTTTCCATATTTTTATGTATGTACGATTGTTTTCATATTTTGTTAGTATGCACTGTGAAATAGTTAAGATATAACACACACCAGTTGACTTGGACATTTTTGCCCTATGATATCTCAACATCGTGACTGTTTTACATTTTTTTGCTGCTGCATTGTGATATTCTGTGTACATTTTTGCATTTGAACACTGTCTATTTTTTTTTGACATATTACGTTTTCTGTCATGGTATGCTGTATGCTCAATTATGTTACCATAAACCAATCATTATTTAGTGAGTATATGATGTAAATGCAAGACATTAATCTTTGTTCATCAATATCAGAAAGAAATTATGCGTGAAAGACATAAATTAGACAAAAATGGGAATTTCACCTTCGGATTGAACGAAAGAAGATGTAAACTCCGTGATGAAGAGTAAATGGATCAGAATTAACAAGCATTAACAAGAATATACTATACACATCGTAGATTAGCAGTCTTAACTAATTTTTTCTTTCCGAATACAAGGCGATTGATGCAGGCTGTCTGACAGAACTACATATCTTAGTTTTAGTGATGAAATATGATAGAAATAAGGAATAGTTGTATAGTGAATAATGAAGTGATTTTTTGCAGATGATAATGAATACTGATGAATAATGATGAAGAATATGCTACTATGGATAATAATGAAGTTTTTCTTTACAGGTGATGATAATAATGGAGTTATGATAATATGGATAATGAAGTGATGGATAATGAAGTTTTTTCTTTACAGATGAGGATAATGTTGAAGTTATGTATTTATGCTATGTAGTTATTTAAGTATTTGTTGCAGTTCGTTTTGACAGTATGTGTTATATTGCATAGTAGGATGACTGAAGGTTTTGGAAGGGACAGCTATGGAACACATTTTTATACACATTTCACTGCCTGTTAATTCTAGGTCACTACTTTTCAGCATAAAATGCGTTTCTTCCTTCAGATTAATAATCCATTTTTTTGTATATTTTTTGCAGGAGAAATTATTTATGAAATTAATGTGCTATAAGCAGTTGTTCATCAAGTCTGTCATTTATGAATGTGATCACATATACTCTACTTGTTTCATAACCTTGCTACAGCTGACTCATGACGAATGACGTTACACATCTTCATTTGCAGCAATAAGTCAAATACAAATATTATTATCCCCCAGCAATTAGTTATCGATCTCAACGCAATGCATTGCTAGCAAATAAAAAAAAATATATAATACTACTTTGTAATTAGGAAATGACTACCAATGTTCTCTGTAAAGCACCACATGAACATTATGACTTCTGATGACTTATAATTAGGAAATGAGTGCCAGTGTTCTATGTTGTAATTAGGAAATGAGTACCAATGTTCTCTGTAACGCACCACATGAATATAATGACTTTTGATGATTTGTAATTAGAAAATGAGTACCAATGTTCTCTGTAAAGCACCACATGAATATAATGACTTCTGATGATTTGTAATTAGGAAATGAGTGCCTATGTTCTCCGTAAATCATTATATGAATATTATTATGCAATGACTTCTGATGATTTGTAATTAGGAAATGAGTGCCAATGTTCTCTGTAAAACACCATATGAATATAATGACTTCTGATGATTTGTGATTAGGAAATGAGTACCAGCGTTCTCTGTAAAGCACCACATGAATATAATGACTTCTGATGATTTGTAATTAGGAAATGAGTGCCAATGTTGTCTGTAAAACACCATATGAATATTATGACTTCTGATGATTTGTAATTAGGAAATGACTACCAATGTTCTCTGTAAAGTACCACATGAATATAATGACTTCTGATGATTTGTAATTAGGAAATGAGTACCAGTGTTCTCTGTAAAGCACCACATGAATATAATGATTTCTGATGATTTGTAATTATTCTCTGTAAAGCACCACATGAATATAATGACTTCTGATGGTTTGTAATTAGGCAATGAGTGCCAATGTTCTGTATAAAACGCCAATTTATGAACATTATTCTGTAATACTACATAAATGGTACAGAAATGTTCAATAACTGGGCAATGAATGCCGCAAACTACTAATGTAATTCTCAGTGGAGACTAGTATGTGACTTAATGTCCTTCACCTTCTGGCCTAACTACCCTGAATTACTGCAATATCCGTTTATCCTGTATATCCTCTTGATCATGGAGCACTATATTTGGTTTTTGCACTAATTCTACGTTGGTGTACCCTACAAGAACGTGGTGTTGACACGACGTGTGTCCACCACCTTGAGCGATGGAGATGTTATTATGGTCCCACTGTTTGGTGTACCTAATGTACTGCTAAAATGATAACATGGAATATTACTACGACATTTCAGTATCTTGGCTACGCTGATAAATACTTCTGAAAAAAGAACTTCAGATTGTTCCACTTGGTGTTGTGCTACAGTAGAAAGATATGGACTTTCAGTGCAGCTGCGTGCAACATAAAGTGCTACAACCATGATGCAATCCTTCCCTATCCTATCCTAATTCTTGTAACATAGTGAAAATCATCTTTTGTATTCATGACTAATACATTTTTTTTCATTTGCTGATATGTTCTGAACTACAGTACATGTGCACTTATGCCATTTGTCAATGAGATTTGTACTCATTATGTCTATTTGTTGTGAAGACTTTGAAGAATTTTTCAGTGCATGAGCACTTATGTCATTTGTTAATATGTTTTGTGCTGAACGTCAGTGCCTGGGCACTTTAGTCATTTTTCAATATGATTTGTACTCGTTGCCTATACATTTGTAATTTCCTGATAGGTTCACTACCTCAGTGACTGTGCAGTTTTGTCATTTCTCAATATGATTTGTACTCGTTGCATATACATTTGTGATTTCCTGATATGTTCACTACTTCAGTGAGTGTGCATTTTTGTCATTTATCGATATGATTTGTCACTCATTGTATATATTTTTTGTCATTGTCTGATATGTTTTGTACTCGGTGCATGTGCACTATTTTTACTTCATGTTCTACACCTGTATACTTATATTTTATGATTGTAAAGTTAATTAGTCAAGAAAAAATTTGTTGCTCATGGCAAGTCCTAATGACTCACCATCGCAGCCAAATTTTTGCCCCCCCCCCCCCCCCCCCCAGTGGAGGGTTATGAAATACGTATGTATTCAGTGTATTCATTGACAGCGATGGCGAGGCATGACAGAATCTCTGACCAGAGAGTTATTTATCTTTGCTAGTCTGCGCTTGACGGCGCGAGTTCAGTTGCGTGTAGCGAGCCGGCAGGAACAGTAGTTGCAGTTTCACGTAGGGAGTCGCGAGTTGCAGTTGCGTGTAGCGAGCCGGCAGGAAGAGTAGTTGTAGTTGCGAGTTGCACTCTGTCTGCAGTAGTAGTCAGTCGGTAGTTGTGTGTGAGGAGTCGGCGGGCGTCGACATGGGTCTCTGGCCAAGGTTCTGGACGAGGTATATTGTTATCAAAGGTAATGAAGCAGCATTGCGCTCAGCTAATAACATATGTTAATTGTAATTAATTTGTTCAAGAACTGCCCCAGTAATAATTTTTCTACAAAGTAACCTTTTTAAAGAAAAAGATTCATTTCAAGTTAAATAATATTTCTTATGTATTCCCTCCAAGAATCAAAATTCAACATGGGCCAGCATTGCACGGAGCTGTGCCGAAAAATAAGAGCAGATGTAGATGCAGTTTACTGAGGTAAGAATTTTGGTTTTTGTGTTCAGGTTTAATTATTGCACAGGGCCGAGGGTCAGCGTAGCTGCCCTTATAAAATTTATCAGGTTCATGTTAACGTTAATTTTGTAGGAACTTAACATTTTTGCACATTTTTATTATCATTGACTTTTATTAGTGTGGGGAGTTTACATTTGGGCCATTATTATTCTTTAATTTTGCAAGGAGGTTATGCTTGGCTCATTTTTATTATTCATTTTTGTGAGGAGTCAACAGTTGGGCCAGTATCATTGTCTTTTATTTTCACGGGGAGGTTACACAGTAATGGAAATTAAGCAAACCCACCCCTGTCCCCTACCCCTTCCCTCCAGCAACATTTCACAGTCCACGTTCACGGGACCTCCTTTACAAAGGTGGTAGTTCAGTTTAACCGGGTTTCAGCGAGTAACGAAGATCCTGCTTACTCATGCATTCCTCAGTCTGCCCGGGCAGTGACACTGGCAGGTCGGTAGCAGAGACAATAGCACTGCGCGACCGACACAGTGGGACGGCGGAGACGTGCGCGCGCTGCCGGCTGCCGTCCCGGAGGACTCCCGGACGCAAAGCGGCGGCCCGCGGCTGAAGCGTCGCTCGCCCTTCCTGAGGAGAAGTCCGCTGTCGGCCGCGGGCCGCGGGATCGATGCCGCAGAGCGCCGTTTCCTGCCGCCGCCGCCGCTGCTTTGTCATCGGGCCATCCGTCAGCGCCGCTTCTAATTAGCGGCTTCCCCGGGGCCATACGTCACCGTCAACGCACAAAAGGCCGCCTGCCGCAAATTCGCCTCCAGCGTGGCACGCGCAGGCGTTCCGGCCGCGGCCGGCGCCGCCGCTCCACGCCGCTAATCTCGTTACTTGCTGCGAGATGCCTCCAGCGGCGTGGCTGTCGCGCTGACAGCGTGGCGACAAGTGAAACTCTTACAGCTACTCTCTCACAGACGATGACTTCCCCGCAGGTTCTCTGTTTAGCGCCACGGACGCTTCCTTTCTCCTTCCCCGAAATTTGCGACAGCTGTCTTACAAACAAGTACTGACACTTTGTTTTAGGATCGAAAAGTTTACCGATTAACTACATGAGTACTTTGAAATTCAAAATTAAGTGTTTTGCGAAGGTACTATGTGAGCCGTGTTGGGCTCACGTTATGCGTTGGTTTAAACCTTGGTTCCTATTCTGTGTTTAGTTTCCCGTGGTGATTGCGATTATATTCTCTCCGTGAGAGGTAGCAGCGGTGTGTATCGATATTCACACCTTGTACTACCTTTGGTCTGGTGCTTATATTTTCCGACTGTCGGCGGTTAGCCGGTCGGTTGGCGTGGAGCAGAGAGGGGCATAGTTTGGCCGAGCCCGCTGGCGATCTCTACGCAGTGTCGCAGTGTGTGGGGCTGTTCCTATTGCTGCGAGGTCCGTGGCTCACCGACCCTGGACACGAAAGTTGAGTTTGAATATACGAGGGCGGTTCAGAAAGTAACCTCCGATTGGTCACAGTGCGGGTTGTGGGGGGAGTAGCGACGCCATCTGTGCGTTCACGCACTCAACAGGTCAGTCGGCATCAAGCCGTGGTCTAGTGAACGTCGTACCTGCGCTAGTTTAGTTTTTGTGGCAGTTTGAAATGTGTGCTGCAATAGAAAACCCCGCCAAATGTGAAGTGCGTGCTGTCATAAGGTTTTTTACAGCCAAAGGATATTCTGCAGCAGCTATTCATCGTGAGCTTTGTGCCGTGTACGGACCAAGAGTTATGAGTGAAGGAGTTGTCCGTGAATGGGTACGTTTATTTAAAAGTGGGCGAGAAAACGTTCATGATGAAGAGAGGAGTGGTAGATCATCATTGCTGACTGACGAACTCGTTCAGACAGTTGATGCAAAAGTTCGTGAAAATCGACGTTTCTCAATGTCGGAGTTGTCTATTGGTTTTCCACAGATTTCTAAGACTCTCTTGTACGAGATAGTGACAGCAAGATTGGGTTACCGTAAGTTCTGTGCACGATGGGTGCCCAAAATTCTTACCGACCACCACAAAACTCAAAGAATGGCCTCTGCATTAGACTTTCTGTCACGTTATGAGGACGAAGGAGAACCATTGTTAAACAGAATCGTGACCGGTGACGAAACCTGGATTAAGTACGTGAACCCTGAGACAAAAGAACAATCAAAGATGTGGGCACATTCAAATTCGCCTACCAAACCAAGAAAAGCCTCCAAGATTTTTCTGCCAGAAAACTGATGGCAACGGTGTTTTGGGATGCCAAAGGGGTGTTGTTGGTTGAATTCATGGAACGTGGTACGACCATTAATCAAGACGTGTACTGTGAAACAATAAAAAAGATACGACGGGCTATACAGAACAAACGCCGTGGTATGCTGACTTCCGGTATCGTTTTTTTGCACGATAACGCCCGTCCTCACTCTGCTCGCAGAACAACGGCCCTTCTTGAGTCCCTCAAGTGGGACGTTATCAACCATCCACCTCACAGCCCAGACCTGGCGCCAAGTGATTATCACCTCTTCATGCATTTGAAGAAATGGCTCGGGTCACAGTGGTTTGATGACGACGAAGAGCTCAAAGATGCGGTCACAGGCTGGCTCCAGGCACAAGCGGGTGATTTTTATGCAGAAGGAATTTCAAAGCTTGTGAAGAGATACGATAAGTGCCTCAATCGCTATGGAGACTATGTAGAAAAATAGTGCAAAGATGTAGTTGTAAGATGTATATATTAAAATATTTTTATTTAACTTGGTGTATTTTTTTAAATCAACCGGAGGTTACTTTCTGAACGGCCCTCGTAATTTACCAGCAAGTCAAGACTGTTCATGTTGTGCCGTTTGGTTCTCGTTGTTGGCTGTTGGGACATTCCCGCAAGCAACAACGTGTGTGTTCGAGTTGGCGAAGGTTTAGCCACCGTCCAGTGGAGTCTAACTGTACTTGGTTATTTTCTGCCTTGTGGGCGTTAATGTTCTGGTTACCCGCCCTGGCCGTTGACTTAAATTCAGGCAATGTAATTTCCTCATCGTGTTGTCGCTGTTCAGCACAGTGTTTAGTTTGACAGTATATGTATGCTTGGTTGTGGGTGACCATGCCTTCCATGTTTTACACTGAACTCCCGGTTGTGTGCTGGTCGAGTGGAGTGCAAGTTACCTTGTCGGTGGGTCCGCTGACTGTTGGTTGGGATGTCGTCGGATCGAGAATGGTTGGGCCGACTCCCTTTCTCCCCTATTTTTTTTTCTTTATTGGGATTTCATTCCCCTGCCCCATATGGGCAGGGGCGGGATGTCAGCAGCACAATCCGCCGCTCTTCAGCCGAGTGACATAACAACTTAAAATAAGAAGAAAATGTTACATACAGAAGGCGAGAAAGGGGAACTTAAACCAGAATAATGGGAGAAAATGGAGGTAAAAAATAGACTAACATGGAGACGTTCATGGAGGACAGTTAAAAGTCACCAGAAAGTTAAAAAAAAAGCACAGTTGACGAGTCTCTAAAACTCAGAGAAGACACTGAATGGACATGCACACGTTAAAAGTTGGCCACAGCAGTAAAAACACTCCGGAACAACACACTTAAAACCCACTGGGAGCACACATGACGAAGAATGAAACTGCCAGGCGGGACCTGCCGAGGGAAAGGGCAGAGAGGATGGAAAAGGAGGGGAGAGCATGGGGCAGCAGGGGAAGCGGCAGGATGAAGAGAGGAGGGGCATCAGTGGGTTCACGAAGAGGCAGGAGACACATGGGGCAGGAGAGGAAGAGGGAAGACAGGACAGGAGGGAGTGAAGAGACACTGAAAGGGGGCGCAAGAGGTGGAGGGGAATAGGAGGGGGAAGCCGCTCAGGAGGAGGGAGGGGGAGGAGAGGGAGCCCTGAGGAGGAGGCAGGAAGATGGGGTTAGAGTTGGTAGGAAGGGTAGATGTCAGGGCGAAGCTCATCATCCGGGAGGGGTAGATAGGTGGTTTCTCACCTAAGTGAATGTAGTACTTAAAGTGATGGCCAACCCCCGAAATTTCTGAGCGCCATTAGCTGCACTGCCTTTTCTTATTTTCTGTTGTGTGTATTTTTATAGCTGATAGCCGATGGTTTTTAATTAAAGTTGAATTGTTTTTAGTGGTGTTTTAAGTCATGGGCCTTCAGCTGCTGTAAAATTAAAATTCCTTGCTTGTCGTTAGATTGTTTGGGCCTTCAGCCTGATTGAAAAACTGTTTAAAGATAAAGCCTTGGACCTTCTGCCAACTGAAAGTTATTTTAGTTGTGTTTTAAGTCATGGGCCGTCAGCCATTTTAAAATTAAGGTTCCTTGCTTGTCAAGTGTGAAACTGTTTGGGGCCTTCAGCCTAATTGAAGATAGGGCTTTCTGCCTTGTGTTTTTTTTTTATTTAATTTCATCTTGAGTCTTAAATCATGGACCTTCAGCCGTCTTTAAATTAAAGTTGTTGCGTTTCAAGTGTTAGATTTTTGGGCCTTCAGCCAGATTATTGAACTTACTTAACGTGAGGCCTTCTGCTTTCTACATATTCTGTTTGGCGTCTGAATTTTGAGTTAGTGGCTTTTAGCCGTCTTTTTTTAAAAATTAAAGTGGTTGTGCCCTTAAGGCATAACATAGTGTGGCGTACTCAGCCGATAACTAAGTTCAAGAACTTGTACTTTCCACAATTACAACTACCTGTCCTGTCCTGTGGGTTTAACAGGGCGTTTCACTATGGAACTACTCTCAGACTACTTCTCCCCTGTATACCTAAATAATTGGTCCTTTCTCCCTACTTAGGTGGGTGTCAACAAAACATTTTGGCAATTGGAAGAGAAACTTGTGGATTGAAAGTTCGTGAAAAGATGACGCTTCAAAGAAAAATGCCTTTGTTTTCATGATCGGAACTTCAGCTCCCAAATCATACTCGTGACACTCTCTCCCCTATCTTCTTCTTTTTTGCTACGTTTCCCCCTACGAGTTAGTTCTTTTTCACCTCCTTACTCCTCTTCCGTTCCACTCATATTAGGTTTCTTTCGTCCATTGCTTTCTATCTATATTTTCCTCATCTTGGCAACTGCCTTCCTGTCCTGTCTCTTCCGGACGGCTCACTGTTTAAAATCATTCTTGTCTACCTATCATTGGCTTTACATTACATGCTCATACGACAGAACTCCTCTATTCACAAAGTTTCTGTTCTGGAGCTCCAAAGTTAAAGGTCCATTTAATTTAACTTCAAATTCACTGAGCCAATTACTGAGCGCTTTCCTGTCAACCAAATCTGCAACACAAATGAGGTGATAATAACCCACCTGACTCATCAAAAGTTTCTGTTTATGCAACGTTCTGACAGGGCCGCCTCCAACACTACACTCTCTAATAGCATTAGTCTATTTCTGACAGTCGCCTACATCATGTTTGTGATGGCATGGTCACACCTGTAAACTGAATTACATTAGCGCTACCACTGACAACCTGCAGGCAGGTTAATTCGCCATGCTGTGACAATATTCCACTCTAACTTGATCAGGATCCTAGCAAAAGTAGAACAACTGCGTACTGATAATACACTTCTTATAAAAAAAACAGCTCTCAAAGAAACGAAGTGAACAAGTACAGACAGAGAAAGTTAACTTATTAACTAATGGGCGTACCATTTTACGGGACTGATGACCCTCCAGTTTGTTCCGTTTCTCACCAAACCAACCAACCGACCAAACTACTTATTAATCTAAGTCTGAAACTGGTGAAACGTTTATGCCGTGACCTGGAATCATGTCCCCAGTTATATGACAGAAAAACTAAGTGGTTAATAATGATTACCATCGAAGTTAGAAAGCCTCCATCCTGAGTGCACTGATAGTGAACGACTCTACGATCAAACAAATGGTACTTAAAACATTTACTGGTAAATATTTCATATCTGCTGAGCCGTGGTGTATGTTTCTCCAAATTCAGGGTTGCAAAGAGCAGTTCTGCATTGATGATATGCTCATTGCTGCCAGCAGTCATGCATACAAGGGTGCGTTGTGTAGCCGAAAATTCTGACTACAGAGAGGACAACAAACAACGTCTGCAAGCTCACAGTGTTGAAGCTACTTTCATGCAGTGCCAGACATGAATCATGAATTCTTCTAGCTCATAAGCGAGGAGCAGAGACTTGACTCAAGTGTGTGGTTATAAAGAAGTACTTCATAATACCCTGTCTCCACCAAGAAGCACAGGTTCGCATCTGTGCTCACAGTCAGACGAATGATGCTATTTCTAGTAGTGGCGAAATCAGCACATTTGAGTCAAATAGTGGGACTGTTCACTGACGCCTTGCCAGCAATGTCTCGAAACGCTATTCAACGGAGCATGTCCTACCGACACCCATCGCAGAGCCCCCATAGTCACTATCTAGCCAAGTGAGTCCTGCTGATACATGCAAGTGTGTCTCCATCACAAACAGCCCAGTTAACAGCAAACCTCGCCTCGTTAGCATGAACTCCCCTTGCAGCCAATCACCACCCCCATTACAAATGAAATGCCTCCCATTCTGCACATCAAGAAACTGTCAACCGCCTTCATCTAATACTCAGTTTGGCAGAAATTTCTATAACAGATTGTGATTTCTCCTCTGTTTACAATGCAATCAATCAGATAGGTTTCTATATCTTTTGAGTAGAATGCACCACAGTGTCTAGCATGAGATGTTTCGTGACCATTGGTCCACGTCTTTGGTAGGCATTCCATGTGCATACCCCCTGATAAAAAAAGTTGGTCATGATACTTATAACAAGTTATCTACATGATCTTATACCTTCAGCATCATCTTGTTGCCACCTTCTTACCAACTACAGGCCAATAGAAGAGCAATATATGTTCTAGTACATTTTGTTAGTGCAATTTGTATACATTCAGGGGCAAACGTGATTTATTTATGACCCTCCTCCCCCCTTTACTTAGTCCTCTGGTAGTTGATTTAAGACACCCTGAGGATAATCTCTCCTTCTGAGAAAATCCCACCCCTCCCCTGCTCCTTCCCATCCCTTTGGGAAATTCCCTCGCCGAAACAAGCTCACCTTCGATATAAAATTATTGATTAATTAATTACATCGAGAAGTTGACCCCTACCCCTATCCCCTCCCCATCTGGAAACTGGTAGGAAAAGGACTCAGTCTGTGATGGAGAGGAAGAGTCTCATGACAAAAAATTCAAATCAGTGCCAATTACACAGCAAAGGATATACTGTTTATTTATAAAGTTCAGTTTGCATTGGATTAATCTCTCTTTTATTTGGTCAGAAAAGCTCACCATGCTCTGCTGTTTTGGAAGATCCAGGTCTTGTAAAATACATCAAAAAGAAGACATTAAGTAGATTTCTTTTTTTCAGATCATGAAAGGAATACTGTCATGAAATTGACATCAACACAACTGACCACACGTAATTACAGGGTTTAAAAATTTTCCGATTGCTTCTTTCCAGTGGCCACAGGGCATATATGCTGACTGCTTCATGTATTTCCATATGTGCCGCACTGTATCAAATGCACTGGACTGCCAACAAACTTCTAAACTCCAAGTGCCGGACTGGGAGGTACTGGTCCTTGGCAGAGGAATTTCTGATACCGGATGTCAGCTTCCTTTAAAATTTGGTACCAAATTCGCCTTCTGTTTTGCTCCCAGACACACACCTCCTGTTTCAGGGCATTGGAAGCAGCTGCTCTATGTGCTCACCCTGCTGTGGAAAAAATACTGAGTTACTTCATGTTACCCCAGCAGAGGAAGTTGGGAGAAGTAACCTCCTACTACTCCTCCCTCCAGTTCCCTCCTCCCCCTTACATCTCAATTCTTTGATACTGATACCTGGAAAATTCGTCTTGAAACATATGCTCTCTCTCTCTCTCTCTCTCTCTCTCTCTTTCTCTCTCTCTCTCTCTCTCTCTATCTCTCTCTCTCTGTCTCTTTCTCTCTCCCTCTCCATGTGGCTACTTCCTGCCCAGTAAGCAACTATTGTGTGTCACACTAACCACTCGTTTGTCCTGAACAAAGTAGTGGACACCTGGTAAATACCCAGCTGTGGATGTCTTGGAAATATTCGCTCCATCTATAAGACTGACTAACTAATTAATTAATTAAATCGATACCCTCTCTGAGCAGACAGTTTTTCCTTACATCTTATTGATATATTTGGCAGGATTCGACCCTGCTATTGCCCAGTTTCCAAACCACACTGAATTTTTTCCCTTGCCTCCTATTGGAGGATATTAACACAGTTAGGTCATTTGGTAGAAAGTTGAATACTTCGGAGATAGCTGAGAATTTTATGTTTCAACTCTATTGCATGTCATGAAGATCTGGAGAGGGGTTGGATGATGTATGTCCTCGCAGTACCACTACCAGACACAATAAATTGATCAATTAAGATTTTGATGTTGCGATTAGATTTTCAAAGCACTATATAATCGATAAGCTGGTACTTGTTACTACGCCAGAAAGACGAAGGAGGGGGAAACGGTATGCTGCATGACAGGATCGCGACGAATCTATCACACAGCCTCTACTGAGTTCAATACTTCGTCAATAATTGAATGCTGGTGGCGCCAACCAACACTGAGCGAAAATTGTGGAACAGATGGACCGATGGACATACATAATTTGTTTTCTTGCAAATGGTACCAGTGTGCCTTGCAAAGAGAAAAATAATCGTCATATATGCGACAGGCTATTAAAATGACGATCGAAGTGCCTACACTACTGTCCATTAAAGTCGCTACACCACGAAAATGACGTGCTGCGGACGCGAAATTTAACCGACAGGAAGAAGATGCTGTGATAAGCAAATGATTAGCTTTTCAGGGCATTCACACAAGGTTGGCGCCGGTGGCGACACCTACAACGTGCTCACATGAGGAAAGTTTCCAACCGATTTCTCATACACAAACAGCAGTTGCCCCGCGTTGCCTGGTGAAACGTTGTTGTGATGCCTTGTGTAAGGAGGAGAAATGCGTACCATCACGTTTCCGACTTTGATAAAGACCGGATTGTAACCTATCGCGATTGCGGTTTATCGTATCGCGTCATTGCTGCTCGCGTTGGTCGAGATCCAATGACTGTTATCAGAATATGGAATCGGTGGGTTCAAGAGGGTAATATGGCACGCCGTGCTGGATCCCAAAGGCCTCGTATCACTAGAAGTTGAGATGACAGGCATCTTATCCGCATGGCTGTAACGGATCGTGCAACTACGGCCCGATCCCTGAGTCAACAGATTGGGACGTTTGCAAGACCACAACCATTTTCACGAACAGTTCGACGACGTTTGCAGCAGCATGGACTATCAGCTCGGAGACCATGACTGCGGGCACCCTTGACGCTGCATCACAGACAGGAGCCCCGGCGATGGTGTACTCAACGACGAACCTGGGCGCACGAATGGCAAAACGTCATTTTTTCGGATGAATCCAGGTTCTGTTTACAGCATCATGATGGTCGCATCCGTGTTTGGCGACATCGCGGTGAACGCACATTGGAAGCGTGTATTCGTCATCACCATACTGGCGTATTACCCGGCGTAATGGTATGGGGTGCCACTGGTTACACGTCTCGGTCACCTCTTGTTCGCGTTGACGGCACGTTAAACAGTGGACGTTACATTTCAGATGTGTTACGACCCGTGGCTCTACCCTTCATTCTGTCCTTGCGAAACCCTATATTTCAGCAGGATAATGCACGACCGCATGTTGGAGGTCCTGTACGGGCCTTTCTGGATGCAGTAAACGTTCGACCACTGCCCTGGCCTGCAGATTCTCCAGATCTCTCACCAAATGGAAACGTCTGGTCAATGGTGGCCGAGCAACTGACTCGTCACAAAAAGCCAATCACTACTCGTGATGAACTGTGGCATCGCGCTGAAGCTACATAGGCAGCTGCACCTGTACATGCCATCCAAGCTCTGTTTGACTCAATGCCCAGGCGTATCAAGGCCGTTATTAAGGGCAGAGGTGATTGTTCTGGGTCTTGATTTCTCAGGATCTATGCATTTAAATTGCGTGAAAATGTAATCACACGTCATTTCTAGTATAATACATTTGTCCAATGCCTACCCGTTTATCATCTGCATTTCTTATTGGTGTAGCAATTTTAATGGCCAGTAGTGTATATTGGTGTCACCCTGGACAAAAAGTGCTCGTGGTTCTACAGCCATTCACAAGATCACTAAAGATATCAACATTAAAAACTATACATGCTTCGTAAATCGAGGTATGGTGTTGCTTCGAACTGAAGTGGTCTTCCACACAATACTGAATGTAGACTGTGATCGCTGGGGGTGTGTACTAACTGAGCAAACTAGCGAGTGCACGTTACCAGTGGTATAATCTAGTAATAATAGCACCTTTCTCACTGATCTTAGGAAGGGATTCAGCCAAGGAATGTAGTATTATACCGGTATTTGCAACCGCCGCATGACGCTGCTACACGTTTCTCACGTTAATAAACAGTATTTGTAATGCATTTTATCTTGACGCCTTGAACATAGTGTAACAGAGGTTCTGCGATATATCCACTGGTTTCTAGGCGAGGGAGAATGCTGTCACCAAACGAAGCTTTCCCCTGCAACAAGAGGGAGTAGAAAAAACAGTATGAGCAGTTACGGTGGTGTTTCATACCAGGGAAATTAGGAAGACTCCATATCATACGGGAACTGGAAGCGGGACAAGGATTTTGCTAATTCGGTGTGCTATGCTTCCAAGCTGTATACATGTACTGAAGTCCAAAGAAGATCTGCGTCTCTCAGGGTGCATTCATGTCTGTCACCCAAAAGTTCAGTGTCTCTTAGTTATTTTGTACCATTCAACAGCGAAAAACTACTAACTATAAAAACTTTGCTAACGTCATCCGGTAGAGAACTCTCTTACGATATTTCGGAAACAAATACCGTCTGCGTACTTTTCAGATTTTTTAGCTTTCCCTCCAAGTTCAGACTTCTGACATTCCACGCCCTGTCTCGTAGAACGTTATTCTTCCATTGGTTATTGTCTCTTTCTCATGATCACCTACCGCTTGGTAATCCCGTCCCAGAGATCCAAATGGGGGACTATTCCGAAATGTTTTACCGATAGAGAGATCATCATGACACTTTTCAGTTACATGCCACATGTCCTGTGGATACGCATCATGTGTCTTTAACACTGAGGTTTCCATTGCCTTTAGCATCCTCACGCCATTCATGATTGCTATCTCTTCTGCCTTTAAGGACAGGTCCGACCCCAGGGCCAAGAGAGTGCCCCGTACCTGTGTCCGCTCCTCTGCCCTCTTTGACAAGGCCATTGGCAGAATAAGGGTGACTTCTTTTTCCAGAAGTCTTCGGACGCCAAACTGATGATTTTTATTCAAAATCTAAATGGTGGCGGGATTCGAACCCGGAGTGATTTAGGCGATGTAATGTAAAACAGATATCGTTTTCTGTCTTGTGAACAATTATTTGATCATCAGCAAAGATCAGTGTGTGTGTGTGTGTGTGTGTGTGTGTGTGTGTGTGTGTGTGTGTGTGTGTGTGTGTGTATCCTGATATTAATCTGACATTTAAATATACAGAATGCTTACCTATCAGTGCTACAACCGGAAGGAGTAAGGAGCAAGTAGAGGTCAATGAAACAACCAAATAATCCTAATAAATATAGATACAGAAACCAATTGTCTCCCTTATGCGACGTTTGTACGAGTGAAATCATGCCATTATTTCAAAACTGCTAATGTCCAAGACTATGTTTATTTGTGAACACCACAAATGAAGCATAAACTCCAAGGCAGTAAAATGTATTCCTTTTGTTTTATAGTCACTCCGGCTGCTTAAGTACTGATAAATACCATTTCAATACATGTGTATAATTCGTGGCGCAACAAAACCATTGTTGCCTGTGTCATACGACTTGGGCAAGTTGGAATTTGTTCTTTGGGGATGTTTCATAGTTTTAAATTCCAGCCCATTCGATAATGTTAATGAACTCCATGAAAGCGTTTTGGATTGTTTCCAGTGCATTTGGATCATGTCTAATATTTTTGAATGAGTACATGAGTTGTACTGAGGCCTGCCTTCAAACGAACAGTGACCATGTGCAACATGGAACATTTGCGGTAATGTGTTTGTCCTTAAGTGCATATCTGCAGTTTGGATCATTAAGGCGTATGTTTATGGCATTCATGTAATTAGGTGTAATACGATTTATAGAGGAAGCTATTGTTTTCCCGATGTACGTTTATTTGGATTATTGCTTGTTTCACTGCCCTATACTCGCCTCCTATCTTTGTACGTAGAATAGTGAAACGACCTGTATAGTGAATACAATATGTGACACGCTGCTCCCGTGTCACACTCCTCTGTTGATCTTCATTGAATCTGTCGTTACTTTCCCCATATTTCTTGTAATTTGTATGTGCTGGTAAAAAATCTTCATTAGTTGTGTAAAATACACAGGTACCCCTGTTCTTACATGATGCTTCAAAGCACTTCTTTTCACTCTGTGTATGTCCTTTTCATATTCTGTGAATGCGACGTGAGTCTCCAGGTTTTATTCTCGTCGTTTTTCAATTAGTTGATACACCACAGTGACGTTGCCACTACATGATCGTTCTCATCTAAGCAATTTTATTCCTCCATCAGGAGAATGTCGGCTGTCTTTCTCATTCTGTTGCTAATAATCCTTGTGTAGGGTTCGTAAAAACTATTTAGGTGGTTTTTCAGTTCTCAAAGACATTTCTTCCTCCTCTGTTCTTCCTGTTAGATGTTGAAGGGTTATAACCCCACTACGAACCAAATTTTATTGAAATTAATAAGACATAGGTAAAGCAAATGGTTAATCCCGTCTCACACGGAATATGATTTGCTGTAAGAGTACTTGCTGGTTCGCACCACGGCTCCCTTTCAATGTCCGTCGTCTGTAAACTGGGCTTCCTTGAGGGAACTTCACATGTTTTCTGTGATTGCTTCCGTGCTAATTTTCTTGTAAGATTCCTTGAATGGAACTTGCGCTGGCCAACCAGTTATCCTGTTTGGCGCGTGATCTCTTATCGTAAATTGTTGGAGCTCTCACGAAATCACATACTACTGAGTGAGGCTTGAGACAGAACAGAACGTCACACTCCTGCTGGCCGGTTTGCAATCTTTCTCAAACGATTTTAATGAAAACATATAAATTCGATTCCCCCGCTTCTCATAGCTCCATTCATTAGCTTTGATGTGATCTGCCTATCATTAAGTTTATGGTCATATTTATTGTGGTATTTCGAGAGTAAGTAAAGTACTGTAAGAATGTAAAATAGGTTGCAATGAAAAATAGGGGTTAGTGTGAATTTTGTCCACGTTAGTCCCTATACTACAGTGTGTGAAGTGTAGCTAATATATAGAATTATTCTTTAAACATTGGACGGTATCTCAATCGATAAGGAGCAGTTGAATTAAAATGAGACAGATGGAAGAAGAGTAAGTAAATTATTTATTACTTCAGAAGTAACCGCATTAACTGATACATTTAACCGACTGTGAGACAAGACGTTCACGCAAAAATATTTAGAGTTGCCTACGGATCCAGGATAGTACCCAGGCGTCCACTTGTTCGTCTGTAGTAAATCCAAGGTCACAAACGTCTTACTTCAGGACTTCAGAAACATGGAAATGGCATGTAGAAGATCGATTCTGTATGAAGGATGTGTAAGGTCCTCCTATCGAAACGTCTGCTGTGTACCCGAAACGTCCGTGGCTACATGTGGGCAGACCCACAACCTATTTTAAAAAAATCCTGTAAAAAATACTAGAGTCAACAACTAGATCGAAATGGAGGGCTTAGATCATAACAGATCCAGATAGAGAACCGCCAACAAACTGAATGGTTGCTGAAGAAGAAGGAAACATACTTTATAGACACTACTTTTGGCAGTACTTTTCAGAAGTCACAGGCTGACTTTCGAGTCGTATTTGCAACATATACGCATTTTATAATCGAGTTATCGATGTAGATGAAAGTCGTCTTACGAAATTGGTATAATTCTCTGAAACATACAGTGGGAAGATTATAAATGCGACTGATTACATTAATTTGGCTAGGAAATATTGAATTGAATATATTGTTTCCTTAACTGAACATCTGGCATTAGATATAAACAAAAGCAATGATCGTGAAACCAAGTGTATTTACAACAGTTCCAAAAAGACTTGCTGGAACATCTTTACTTCTGAGATTTGTTAGTGTGGCCAGCCTTCTAAGTTTATGCCAATGTGTGACTGAATGAGTTCTTGGTCCCCAGCCCGCAAACTTTTGTAAATCGATTCACAGTCGAAATTATGCAGTAACAGGCATAAAACACAGGGATATTTCAATCAATCCAAAGGCCAGCCGTACAGTGGAATGTTACCACTGAGACCGACTTGTGATCGCTGTAGACTCTGGCAGAAAAAAAGGGGAAAAAAGGGAAGAAAAAATGTAAACATATATATTGTCCACTGCACCGTTGTCTCTTTCTTCATCGGGTGAAAGTCGTCTAGTTCATTTTTATTCGTTTCACCACCTATCATGTCGTTACAGTTGGCGCGTATTGTTCGATGAGTTTCTTCCTCGGTAAGCTCTGTGCCAAATATTATTGGTCGGTTGGCAGCACTGATCTGTTTGCTGAGTTGCTCTATAGTTACGTAATCTTTGATACACCGCGTCCCAGATCGTTTGGAACTGTTTGGAGGATCATCACTCTCAACGCCTAGCCGCAGAATACAATGGTTTGCGAGTATCGCCGGCAAGCCGTCTTTACTTACATCACTTTTCAGTTTTCCTTCACTCATGATGAGTTTTAGTCTTCATTCGGTGTGTAACGTATCGTTTACAGACCGCAACTTTCTGCTTCTCATGTAGTTATAGTGTTCGCTGGAACCAGATTTTGGGGAAGCAGGCTTTCTCCAGCCCGGTGGTGATGAGCTGGTCTTTCTCTAATCCTTCTAAATGAGTTGTGGTCGTAGCACATATTACTGGTTAAAGGTACTGAATTCCCACGATAATTTTTCCCACACCTGTTACAGAGAAAACTGCGAGGAAATAGTACCTTACATAAGTTTTATTAGTAGGAACAGGAAATGGCTAGTGAAATTGCATACATTTTTGCTCCTGATCCTGTTTGGCTGGTAGGCTTAAATATGTGCATAATACAAAAATGGTTGCACGTTTGTATGTATGTATGTTTCATGTCTCCTCCTACATCAGCATATCAGTTTCAACCCAACTTGTTACACATAACAATTACTATGTGTAAATAATGGCTGTTGGCTAAGAATCATCTACCTATCAAAATGGTGGAGGTGGAGGTGAAAAAGCACTGTAGTCCATGACGCGAGTACCCTTACTTAATTCACCCGTTATTTAAGAATATGAACAGTTAGTGACCTCCAACAAAACACAATTTGAAACGTATACGAAACTTTTTCTATGGGACAATCTCCACAAAGTGGCGAAAGGAAAAAAAAAATTATCGCTTACTACATTTTTCCCGTTCATGCACTACAACTGCCGCACGAAGCATGATATTTTAATTTATTGCTTCTTCTTTACTTGCTATATTCACGATGCATTTTGCAGATTGCAGACAGTATTCATATACACCATTTAATGTACCAACCAAATTATATCATTGTGTAACGCATAGTTCGGGATATATGACGTTATAAACACTGAGATGCTTCAAAAACTGCTGCATCATTCACGTTGTTTTAGGATATTAGTTCTTTACTACTAACTATATCCACAACACATTTTGCCGACAGTAGACACATATACCACTAGATGTAAGCTGTAAAATTATATCATTCTACGATACAGAGTTCAGTAGACGTGATGTCATAAACATTGAGATGTGTGCAACGGAAACTCAAGGCGAAAAACGCTAGAGACTCCGGTCAAATATCTGTACAAATACTTGTGAAATTTTTAAATATATGTGAAATGTACACTCCTGGAAATTGAAATAAGAACACCGTGAATTCATTGTCCCAGGAAGGGGAAACTTTATTGACACATTCCTGGGGTCAGATACATCACATGATCACACTGACAGAACCACAGGCACATAGACACAGGCAACAGAGCATGCACAATGTCGGCACTAGTACAGTGTATATCCACCTTTCGCAGCAATGCAGGCTGCTATTCTCCCATGGAGACGATCGTAGAGATGTTGGATGTAGTCCTGTGGAACGGCTTGCCATGCCATTTCCACCTGGCGCCTCAGTTGGACCAGCGTTCGTGCTGGACGTGCAGACCGCGTGAGACGACGCTTCATCCAGTCCCAAACATGCTCAATGGGGGACAGATCCGGAGATCTTGCTGGCCAGGGTAGTTGACTTACACCTTCTAGAGCACGTTGGGTGGCACGGGATATATGCGGACGTGCATTGTCCTGTTGGAACAGCAAGTTCCCTTGCCGGTCTAGGAATGGTAGAACGATGGGTTCGATGACGGTTTGGATGTACCGTGCACTATTCAGTGTCCCCTCGACGATCACCAGTGGTGTACGGCCAGTGTAGGAGATCGCTCCCCACACCATGATGCCGGGTGTTGGCCCTGTGTGCCTCGGTCGTATGCAGTCCTGATTGTGGCGCTCACCTGCACGGCGCCAAACACGCATACGACCATCATTGGCACCAAGGCAGAAGCGACTCTCATCGCTGAAGATGACACGTCTCCATTCGTCCCTCCATTCACGCCTGTCGCGACACCACTGGAGGCGGGCTGCACGATGTTGGGGCGTGAGCGGAAGACGGCCTAACGGTGTGCGGGACCGTAGCCCAGCTTCATGGAGACGGTTGCGAATGGTCCTCCCCGATACCCCAGGAGCAACAGTGTCCCTAATTTGCTGGGAAGTGGCGGTGCGGTCCCCTACGGCACTGCGTAGGATCCTACGGTCTTGGCGTGCATCCGTGCGTCGCTGCGGTCCGGTCCCAGGTCGACGGGCACGTGCACCTTCCGCCGACCACTGGCGACAACATCGATGTACTGTGGAGACCTCACGCCCCACGTGTTGAGCAATTCGGCGGTACGTCCACCCGGCCTCCCGCATGCCCACTATACGCCCTCGCTCAAAGTCCGTCAACTGCACATACGGTTCACGTCCACGCTGTCGCGGCATGCTACCAGTGTTAAAGACTGCGATGGAGCTCCGTATGCCACGGCAAACTGGCTGACACTGACGGCGGCGGTGCACAAATGCTGTGCAGCTAGCGCCATTCGACGGCCAACACCGCGGTTCCTGGTGTGTCCACTGTGCCGTGCGTGTGATCATTGCTTGTACAGCCCTCTCGCAGTGTCCGGAGCAAGTATGGTGGGTCTGACACACCGGTGTCAATGTGTTCTTTTTTCCATTTCCAGGAGTGTATTTTCCATTTGTATAAGTAAGCAAAATCGTGGGCAAGAACCTCATCCTAACCTCTGAAACCAATTCAATGAAATTTGGTACATTTATTAGTTATGATCTGGAAAGAAATACTGTGGGTGTAAGAACTACCAGCCTCATATTCGGTGGAGGTGATAACGTGGAGAGTTAAAGTGGGAGGAGCAGATGGGCAAACAGAGACGTGGTAGGAGTAGATGGTTACAGAGAGGGAGGAGAGGATAGAGAAGGTGCAGGGCGAAATGGACAGACAGAAGGGACAGGGAGAGATGGACAGAGACAGGAAGGTGGAGGAGATGGACAGAAGCTGGAGAGAGGAAGAGATAAGAGGAGAGTAGCTTTAATCATTTGAGATCGTAAGTGCATTACCTCTGTGTTAGGTGTGTCACATATCTATTGGGCGTTACCTCATTTCGATCGCTTTGTTTGCGTATGCGATCATTGTCTTACTAGATTTCGATAGAAATCGGAAGCAGTGAACCTTCCAGAAACTTAGTGTGGATACATAAAGAGTAGTGTAACCTACGGAACATTCTTGTTCTACATTCTCCTAGTTTAACCTCATGTCTGTTACTTATAAATAAACATTATTTACAGCAAAATTGAAATTGTCATTGTTTAATTCAGGTTTTACTCCAAAATTGTTGATTTGTAACACGAAACAGTGGGATGTTGTATTAAAATTAAAAAAAAAATCAATACAGATTTATCATTTAGCACTTGAAAACGCAATTCTCTAAAACGAGGCAACATTTAAAAAAATTCAAAACAAGAAAATACACTATGTGATCAATAGTATCTGGACACCTGGGTGAAAATTACTTACAACTTCGTGACTCTCTCCATCAGTAATGCTGCCCACCATTAGCCTTTGTGACAGTTTCCACTCTTGCAGGCATACGTTCAATCAGGTGCTGGAAGGTTTCTTGGGGAATGGCAGCCCATTCTTCACGGAGGAGTGGTATCGATGTCCGTCGGTGATGAGGCCTCGCATGAAGTCGGCGTTCCAAAGCATCCCAAAGGTGTTCTATAGGATTTAGGTCAGGACTCAATGCAGGCCAGTCCATTACAGGGATTTTATTGTCATGTACCCACTCCGCCATAGGCCGTGCATTATGTACAGGTGCTCAATCATGTTGAAATATGCAATCGCCATCCCCGCAATACTCTTCAACAGTGGGAAGCAAGAAGGTGCTCAAAACCCCCAAGCCTGTGCTGTGTTAGTGCCAAGCAAAACAACAAGGGGTGCAAGTCCACTCCATGAAAAACATGACCACACCATAACACCACCGCCTCCGAATTTTACTGTTGGCACTACATACGCTGCCAAATAACGTTCACCGGGCACTCGCCATACCCACACCTCGCCATCAGATCGCCACATTGTGTACCGTGATACGTCAGTCCACACAACGTTTTTTCCACTTTTCCATCGTCCAATGTTTACGCTCCTTGCACCAAGCGAGGAGTCGTTTGGCGTCTACTGGCGTAATGTTGGCTTATGAGCAGCCTCTCTACCATGAAATCCAAGTTTTCTCACCTCCCGCCTGACTGCCTTAGTACTTGCGATGGATTCTGATGCAGTTTGGAATTCCTATGTGATGGCCTGGATATGTATCTGCCTATTACACACACGACCCTCTTCAACTGTCGGCGGTCTCTGTTAGTCATCAGACGAGGTCGGCTTGTACGCTTTTGTGCTGTACGTGTCCCTTCACGTTTCCACTTCACTATCTCGTCGGGAACAATAGACCCAGGGATGTTTAGGAGTGTGGAAATCCCTCGCACAGGCGTATGACACAAGTCTATCACCTGACCACGTTCGAATTCCGTGAGATCCGCGGGGCTCCCCATTCAGCTCTCCCACGATGTCTAATGACTACTGAGGTTTCTGATATGGAATACCTGGCAGTAGATGGCAGCACAATGCACCTATTATGAAAGACGAATGTTTTTGTGTGTGTTCGGATAGCTTTGATCACATAGTGTCTGAAACATCGCTTTAATACTTTATCGAGTGTCAGTTATTAAATCCTAACGGTAGTCTTAGTATTTACTATCTCATTTATGTAATGAACCGTAGTTATGGTAGAGCACTACTGTACTGCAGAGTGTCCCGAAAGTTAGGAGACGGTGGTCCTTCTTGACCAGCAGAGTTGTTACTGGCAACACAGGAAGTCTGAATATTTCGATCTGAGCCATGCTGATTTGCTAGACGAATGTCGTCATTTAACGAATGCACTTCATTGAAGTTTCCGCATGCTTTCAAAGCTTTTCTCGCCAGCCATTCCCCATACAAACTCGGTAACAGACAACACCCTTTGTTGTCTGCCGCCTCTTGCTATTTGTATGGTGATTGTTTCTCCATAGTTCAGCTGCAACTTTACATTGTCCTGACCACATGTTGTTTCGACTACGCTGCAGAAATTTCTGATAAACGATTTAGCAATTATAGCCACTATTTTCCAAATAATAGATTGCACTCTTTTTTTCCATGTGTTTCGTTTTCATTTGACTGCCTCTTACACATTAATAAAAACGTGGAAGATATATTTGTAGTATCATTTTTAAGATGGACAAAGTCAATACGAGGTTGTGATGGATAAATGATAAAAAGCCATATGGGATAGAGCTGACTTGCAGTATTGTGCAAATGTACAGTTTTAAGTCAACATTGTAGCACCTGATTCAACAGCTGCTTGAAAATTCTGAATTCAAGGCACAATATTCATCAAACTGACGAAGTCGTCAGTCATAAATACAAGTAATGTCAGGCGCCAGCATTGTTTTGGAGTGCCAGCATTGTTTTGGACAGTCATCCAAAACATAAATATCTAAAACTCCAGCACGGCTCCAAGCTCATGGAATCCTCCTTCGCACTATGTTGCCGCGGTCATTCGTGATTTGGTCACACACATTACGCTTCGTTATTCGTTGGGACAAGTTTTAATGGCAACACCGTCTGAACTGTTACTACCGTCTTCTCTCCGCAGTTTCCGTGGCGCCGCAGCAAGCCGCATTTCTTCCGTCCGAGGCCGCAAGTACAGCACTGTTAGGAGCGGTCTGCGCGCCAGACAGATTACTCGGCCGTGCCTCTCCGCTTATTTAATCTCCCGGTTTACTCCTGCACAATGCTGCAGTATCACATTAAATAGGGGTCGCCAGCCCGGCACTGATCCGCGAGACAGTGTTAAGCTTCTCATTACCCCCAGTCAGTAAACAAAAGCACTGTAGCAGTGTAAACGCTTTTACAAAGACTGCGAGATCCGACCACTGGACTGCGGTATGTAGGTACATCGCTGACGATTCATAGACCGCACTAATTGTAACCGAGTAACATCTGCCGACAATCTCCGCAACAACAAAAACAAGAATACAGTTCACGGTCAACAGGTCGAAAGATAAACACTCCAATTCCCACGGAAGCAAATAGTAATTATTTGCTTCAGTCATGCCTCGCCAGTTCTACCTCGTTCACTAAACACCACCATCCGGCAATCTGCGTCGCTCCGCAACGTAAGTCGAGGTCTGTCCAGTTTAGTGATCGGACACATACTTCTAGGGCTCATACACGAAATCATTGAAGGGAAAATTAAAGGGACGGTAGGACGAGGAAGAAGAAGAATGATATGAAAGATGGAGAGAGAGACACAGCAGACTGAAGGAAGAAGCTGAAGACAGGGAACATTGGCATCATAAATTCTCAGTCCCAAGACATAGACATGCCACTAGGCAAAATACTATATAACAGTAATAACATTTGGGCTAGCCAATGTGTTGCCTTGGTTATTTTGACTATGCTGCCGAAGTTTCGCTGGGAAACCCTTACAAACTCGCTGCACTGTTAGCGGCCCACATCTTGCCAAGCTTACATTGACTACGCTACAGAAACTTCGCCCTTACATACCATACTATGCACAGAACAACAATTTGCCAAGGCTGTTTTGACTTCGCTGCAGAAGTTTCGCTAGGAAACCCTTACTGATCCTCCGCACAAATTCAGTCTGCGATATCCATGTTTTCAAAGGTCTGAAGAAAGACACTCGTGGCAGCTGATTTACTTCGGACGAAGAGGCGCACGCCTGTGTACAGTCATGATAGACAACCGCAAATACTTTTCCTTGCAGTTACAAACCGCTGATGCCAAGGCTGCAGTCCGTGTACCGCAGCCCGCTAGTTCTTACATTCCCTCCGATGATGTCTGTGTTACCGTCTGCGAGCAGGTGGTGCCACTTTGGCATCACCACTAGTCCTCCCTTCGTGGGAGCAAGCTCCGGACCTTGGACGACCTCCTCTCGGCCCTTTCGCCCTTGTTTGCGCATTGGACACTGCCTTTTTAGCCATCGACATCTGTTAAGTGGTGCTCCCTTACCAATCTGTGCACATTGCATTCAACTTTTAACTGTCCCTCACTTCCTGACGGAATGCCCCTTCTTTAATCGCTTACATTCCCGTGTGAGTTATCGGCCGTTTTAGTGAACGACAAGCGAGCTATCGACGGCGTTTTACTTTTTTTCCGTCGTAGCAAAATGGCTAAGGCCAATTAATTTTTAGTTCTGGACATCCGTTTCTCTATGCCCTATTTTATTGACCTTTTTTGCGCCCTAAAACAAAAACAAAACAAAGCTGTCCGTTGAACCGTGGATTTATTTTCAAAAAATATTCTTAAAAATTATTTTATTTACTAGCGACTCATCAAGAACATTAACACATTTAATCACACTATGTGAGCGTGGATGTAGTTTTCAGGGAGTTACTGATGAAATCATAATCAAATTGCTTTAACAAATGGGAATTTTATTCCTAATACCGTTTATTTTAACAGATTTCAAATTATAATCAGAAAGCACCCTCTAAATATCAAGTTACAATTTCTTGAGAGGCAGAAAGAACAAATTTTTGACTGTATGAGCTTTCGGGCTGAGAACCTTGCCGCTTCCTTTCGACACGGCCGTAGTCACGACCGCTCACAACAACCTCTGAAAGACTACACTGGTGCAAATCTGCAACACACCAGATCACCTTAAAAGTAAAGTTTTAACAATTCACACAAGCACACAAACTATGCACCCCGTAGGAGGGATGGAAATGGTACAAAACACTAAAATTAAAAGATTAACTTGCCACCAAAGGTGCAACTTGATTTTAACTTCTCAGAAAAGTCTTACTGTGGAATGGAGGCAACTTTATATACTAAAATGACCATTTAAATAAAAGCTCATGAAATGCAATCTTATAAAAGTTTTACAAGGTTGGCCAAACAAGTTATCATGTTCTACAGTACACAGATACCGCCTCTCAAGATGATAGGCAAGATCAAAACATATTTCAGGAATTAGGCCGTTACACTCCAAGCAATAAATTCGTTAACACGCCGAATCCGACAAACATGACAGAGGCAGCTCCTAACGACAGACACACTAACTGCCTAACAAATGCGGACGAGAGACAGACGAGCAAGCTAGGGACGAGAGACTGACTAAGAAGACAAGTGGAATTTAACAAATCACACAACATATCACCAATCACTTGACTTTTAATAAACTACGGTTTCTCGAGAAGACCTGGCGCAGCACCCCCAAATCGCTCTCAGGAACCGTCCGCTGCCAGCCGCTTCAACATACGCAGGACAGGAAGGCGCGCCGATATCCCGTCTTTCCTGCTCCGCACCTACCGACCGACTGCCTGCTGCTCCGTCCGCGACTGCTGCTGGTGCGTCTCCCACTCACTTCTAGAGACACGGCGGCGGAAATACTGGCTCGGACCCAACCATGCAGAGGAAACACGCCCACTGGCAAAACGACATCCCTGCACCAGGAAAGGACCGAGCCAAGCTCCACAAGATGGTAACTGAAGGGGCCCAGAAGCGCTCGGAGAACCAGTTACACCACGGCATCGCAGCTCACACCGGCCAGACTGAAGTCGTGGGTTGACTCCTGTTGCTCTCGTGTCGGCCGCGAAGCCACTACCCCTCGCTATACGGCGCGGCCCACTGGACTCACGTGGCGACCTCACATGCGCCGACGCTCAAGGCTGACAAGTCATCTTGTGTCTCAGTGCACGACTGACCAACCGATCGATCCAACCGCCAATGACCATTGCCTGAGCAACTCGAGCATAGTGGCGGCCTAGCGCGCAGACTCAGAAGCAGGAACTAAGCCCCGACCGGGCGACCACTCGGTGAGTTGCCTTACTGGTGGAGTCGAAAGACTATCATTTTGCCGTCCTTAAAGGTTGATCCGAACGACCGACATACTAGCAGTCCGAACGACGGACAGACACTAACTGCCTAACAAATGTGGACGAGAGACACACCCAGACTGACTCCGCTCAGACTCACCAACTGGCGAGCTCATAGCGGCCCTTAAATGCACGTGAACAGGCAACCTTTCCCCTTTCCCACCAGAGGGAGACACCAAAGCCTCGATTGCCATAACGGCTCCACCGTCAGAAACGGAGGGCGACTGCTTCACACTACGCGCTACGGCGCGCTCTTCAGAACAGCAATTTGTACCACGGCTCATCCGTCTTATCCCATATAAGATAAATGTATTAACAACTATCGCGATTACATTTGAAATAACGAAGAGCTGCCTTACTTTTCTTCCATCTGCTTTTCATTTGGCTCTCCCCTATATTTCCCACTTTGCACCTGCTGTCTGTCCACTATATGTATATTCACCCACTCACCCAACCGTTCCATATGAATTGTCTACGGGTGTATAGTTAACTACATACTTGGGACGAGTACAGCGCAAATATCTCTGTACGCAAAACAGTTAACAGCTGCACGGAAAACGCTCACACAGATGTTCAGAAGATGGAACTTTATGTGAAATTAACACCTATAAGATGTAGTGTGTGCAGATGAGTCAGACAAAATTTCATTTATTACGGGTTCAGATTGCAACATACTGGTTTCATTCTATCCAGTGTTATCTACTGCAATGTATTCGACGTTGTAACTCACACAAATACTAAAGACAGTAGATACTCTGAAATATGTTGTTTATATCATCATCAACTTGCATTGTTGAGATGGAACGCTTTTATTTATTTATTTATTTTAGCAAGGATATTTAAAGTAACAGCTGGTATTCAATATATTAAATTACAGAACTGGCAGTTCTGGTAACCGATAGTGGCGAAATGGAAATGCAGCTATTCGTTTAGTTAATTTCCACGCCAAAGCCACAGCTGCATTTCAGACGTAAATAATTATCTTAATGGTTTGCGGACCACCGCAGGCGCTATTTAATTGCGTAGCAAGTGAGAGCAATTACGGTTATTGGCGCACAACCGGCTTTATTTATTTACTTATAACGTTGCCTCAACTTTCTGTTGTAGAAATGAATTCGCCGACCGCTTTTCACCGTGTACATGCATAAACGAGGGAAAACGCTCACTGTTTCTTTTGTTGTTGACTGGTGTAAGAAGTTAGTGTTGCGAAGTAGTCTTCTGCCATATTCTGGGTAACTGTTTCGTTCCCTTCTGGGATAATTATATTTATTTTTTACCGTGTACTGTCACATGTGTTTGCAGACGCGCCTTAACGACAGTCAGGCTTGTCTTTTAAACATTTCCATGCCGATGTGCACATTGTGATATGTTCTGAGATGTTGGTGACAGCTGTCTGCAAAATCATGTGCAGCCGCGTCTCCGAGACGGGCAGTGGACATCATCAAATTTACAGGAAGTTATAAAGCCCATTAACTAACCCATAGCGGTGTGGTAGTAAGTGAAACTGTTCACGGCTAGCTTGGATAGAAAGAATCCTAAGTTAATAACAAAGTAACTATAGAAGTGACACAGTAAAACTGTTCCGTACTAACTTGTGTGGAAGAAGTGCGAACTCACTAACAACATTTTTGACTAACCAAGTACTATCCTTCCCAGAACCTAAGTCCTTCAGAAATAACGTATTATAATATTACTAATATTAAAACATTACATTGTTATTTTTTTGGAGGTGGGGAAGTTAATTTCTGATATCTGCTTAAAATAACCCTGAATTAAATTAATTTAAGAGGTTTACAGTTAGTAAGTAAAATCATAATACTTTTAATCACGTCTGCTGATGGCAAAGCTTCTGAAATTTTAAAAGTGCATGGGAAATTTTTAATTGCATATTAATTGGTTTGCATTCCGCCATCCAGCATCAGATTCCCATCAGACCGACGACTACGTTGACCGATGGCATCGTTCAGGTGCCAGTGGCCAATCCCAAAATTACGCAGTTAGCGTAATTACATTGCCCGCATACTGATACAAAAGACGCTGAAATGATGTTGGATAAAGTAAATGCTGATTAAATACTACTAGCGCTCGGCTGTGGAAACCAAACAATTCGTCGGAAACTCTCCTTCGCTGCAGCCTAAGAAAATTCTACAATGCAACTTAATAAATAGAAATGTGGCGTTAATGGATGAGGAAAGTAGCTTTCTTGATTCAAACACAACTGTTACCATTAAATTAACGTAGTTATGTAACCAAAAGTTACAGATACGAGAGCGACCCTTTCGTGTTATGAGACAGTAGTCAAGAACAAAGAAGAGAGACAGATAGAGAGCAGGAGCACAGATCCTGCTTTTATACGCTCGAAACAAATTCCGGCGACTGCCTTCACCTTGCTTTACAGAGCGTCTTTTATAAAGTGTCGATACATAAACATTTCTTTGGAACATTCTTTATTGAACAGTAATTAATACATTTTTATATAAATTACTATCTTTTCTCCTTAATTTACAGATTTATTCACACAGAGAAAACTTATTCTTAATTTCCTTTAGCATTAGTTAAACGTTTGGGGCATATTCCATTAATTATTCAAAAAAGCAACATTTCATTATGGATCAATAATGAGCTAAAATATATAAAGTGATAATTTGAATCCTTCAGACAATATTCTGAATTAACTCATATTTCATTTGATTTCAGTAAAATATTTTAACTGACTCATGTTTACTTCGATAATAAGTTATAAATTAAATTTGAAAATCCTTCAGACAGTATTTTGAACGAATGTAGCTTGATAGTTAAACTGAGTAAACTCACGTTTATACATTGTAATTAGTCATAAGCAGTAAGGGTAATATATTCTTTTACAGTTTTTACATGGAATATTCAGGTGCGTGCTGCTTTATAGCGAGCACCAGAGGAAACATCGAGAAAGGTCACTGAATAGTAACGAGAGCAAAGCGGGCGTGGAGGTATATTGCTACAGGGGCCAATGACTGACGAGAGTTTGGCATTGGCAAGAGAGAAAGAGGAGGCATTTACGCACAGCAAGCCTGCCTCTAGTGGTCCCGTGGGACTGGCAGCAGCCTGCCAAAGCGATAGCGCTTGAAATACAGGTGTGCAGCGATGGACGTCAAACGGGCCTGGAGGAGGGCCGGAAGGGGTTCGCTACAGTGGAAGACTTGCGCCGTGCTGAACACCTGGAACGCTATTTATGTCACTCACTGTCCTCCAAAACAAGGTTAAGAAGTTCCTGCCACTTTTCAAGACGTCAGTGTCACGACGGGAAAACTACACTCTCCTACAGTGTCTCTTGTCGCCACACAACGCCAAAAGACGCTTAAAAGCATTTCCACTTAGTGAGGAAACCATCTCGAAATGACACATATGAGTATGACCACCCGATAATCATCTTTGGCGCACGACGAACAAGATCAGAAGACAAATCAAGAGTGCATGTGACAAGGTATTAAAGACACAAGAAGGAATGAGATTCAAGAACAGTGGCGGCTCATAGGTCTAGATTCTGGGTTTCACAAATTTTTAAATTCAGATAAATACGAGAATTTCGAAATTAATAGCATCTGTTATACAAAAGTTATGCTTATCAAGAAATTTATACAACTTTAACCGCTGTCAATAAAGATAATAATATGCATAGCTTGTCTGAAAATAGGAACAATCCTTTGTGGAATTTTGTTGTTTTGTACATAATTAAGTACAGTTTATGGCAAGAACGACATAATGTTTAAGCTTTCGCTAGTCTACGTTTCGCATTTTTGTGTAAGTAGGAATTTTCGTCCTTTTTTATTTTTTCGGAAAAAAATGGTTCAAATGGCTCTGAGCACTATGGGACTTAACATCCAAGGTCATCAGTCCCCTAGAACTTAGAACTACTTAAACCTAACTAACCTAAGGACATCACACACATCCATGCCAGAGGCAGGATTCGAACCTTCGACCGTAGCGGCCGCGCGGTTCCAGACTGTAGCGCCTTTAACCGCTTGGTTTCGGAAAAATGTACAAGATTCCTGATGCATGTATTAGTTAATGAATTAACTTCCGGACTGAAAATTAGGCATTCTTACGTTGTACCCATACAACAACTTACGCTTTTACACTTACATGTTAAATATGTAAAGGCTATTTTTTAAATTACTGCTACCTGTCATAAATTTTGTCAACTGTTGTATTACTTGTTTATTTAGCGACATGTTTGGAGGGTTAAACCTCATCTTCAGGCTAAATGACATTATAAAAACAACTTTACAATAAGGTCATACTGATGTTACATAGTGTTTTCGTAAACGCTTTAATCATCTTTGTTCTTCTGGCGTGGCAGTCTCCTTGTGATGTGTTGCGGTGTTTTCATTTCCGTGGCTCCCTTGGTCACTGTTCACAAATTGTCACTAACATAGCAATAGCTTGGAAACGCGATCACAAACACTTCTGTAGTACACTGCAGGAACACATTATGAAACCATTTTCAGGCCACCACAAAAGAGGTTCTTGCAGAAGACAGTACAACTACAGACACTCATGCTCTTGCACAGTAGTGGGGAACAGTTTTGGGTTGTTGGGATCAGTGTTTCGTGTACTTATAAAACCACTATTGTTGTTTGTGGAAAATCCAGAAATTGTTACAACAACATGCGTTTGCCTTCACAACTTCTTGAGAAAAAGCTCCACTTCAGAACCACAGTATTCGCCTCAAGGAACATTTGACATTGACAGAAACGACGGAAATGTTGTTTGCGGATCATGGAGGTCCGTAATTCAGAATGATTGTGGCATGGAGAAATTGCAACGCAAACCCCGGACTTCAGCATTATAAGCAAAAGGGGCACGGGATCAGTTTATGACGTACTTTGCGTCAAACGAGGGATGTGTCCATTGGCAAGATCACTACTGACGTGTGCAAACCAAGAGGAAATACTAGTTGTTATAATGCAAGGAAATTGAAACTTTGAACTGAACTACACGCATATTTGTGTGTGCAACCTGTGACATCCTATTTGTGGTTCTCGGAGACTGACGTAACAGGCTCTAGTAAAAAGTGTATTAAATTTGGTGGTTTTTAAAAGTATTGTACCTCTTTAAACGTTGAAAATATGAACGTAATACTATGTTTAAAATAAAATGTTTACGTTTTTCCTCTTTTGTTGTTTATTGCCTGCTGTTTCTGTCAACGTATGCCTTTTCGTTGGCTAATGAACTTACTTTATTCTGAACAATGACCTCACAATTAACAAATTGTAGTACACACTTCACTGCACTTGGGAGAATATGTGAGTTTAGATGGCTAAAGAAGTCAGCTAAATAAAACCTGGGGAGGACGCTGTTAACACAAAGACATGAACCAAGATATTGTAACTACAGAGCACTACAGCAAAGTTGACATGTTGTGTCCCGAAATATAACATACAAGATCGTAAAAAGGACGTAGTAGTAGATTGTCGAACGAAACCTTACAATAAATAAAATCGTTGTTGATTGTATACTAGCATACTAGCAGCGAAAAATGCTTGAGAATTAAAAAAAAAAAACATAGTCTTACAAGACGTCGAGTATTTGTCAGTATTAAATCTGTAGGCTCAGGGAGAGCTACAAACACACCTACTATGATTGAATCGTTGTAGGTTGACTATTATGAACTTACCTCAGAGTCATCCCCTTCGCTTTTGGTTGAAATGGTTCTCCTTGTTTCGACAACGTCTTGAAGGAAATTCAACAGCTCATATGCAAACCATTGTCGTCCTTTTCTGCGTGATTTGCAGTTTTTTACGTTCACGATGGGATGATGTTCGTAATTTTTTAAATTTTCTTCTTTGCTTCCACAACACTATAGTCATATTTTTTGGCGAGCTGCTGCTGTTTATCGTATCTTAGTCTGTTGTCTTTGTAATTAATACTTTGAATGTCCCTCAACTCACGAACATTGTGATAATCGTCTACTCCATGTGACAAGCAATACGGATCCACTAACTGTCGGATAGCTGGTGACAGAGGGCAACACGTTTTTGTCGACAGGTGACGCATACGGCTGGCAACAAGCTACCTGATGTGGCATGCGACAATGCCGCATGAGGCGTGTTGCCATGTGTCGCCTTGGTCGAACTGATCTTCATAGCACATGTTTCCCATATGTAGCCTTGGTGGCATTGCGCCTTAACACAAGCTTTTCAGTTTCAGAACCAACGAACCGCTACCTTGCTGACGAGGGTACAACAACTACTGGCTTCACAAGCCGCATCGGCCGGACAACACCCGACCGGCTGACAACCACAAGCACATCTTGAAGTTCATCAAGGTACTGTGAAGCTACAATACTTTCGTTTTGTTGAGTACAAAAACTAATCCCAACTGCGTATCCCGACGAACTCAGTTATCACAATCACTGCGTTAACTCAGTACTACGACCAGCATGTTAAAATAGCTGCAGCCAGATACCAGTTTTTTTTGCTAGCAGAAACAGGTGGAACAGACGTACTGTCAGTGGTACACTGAACTAGTGGGCATGACTAGAAAATGCAAAGTTGAAGTGTAGTTGTGGCAACTTATACAGTGACTTAATGAGTAGATGTGCTATTACTTTCAATGTCCCAGATTGTAGAATACGGAAAAAGATCTTAAAGTACTCTGGTCCATCACTTCCTCAAATGTTCCAAATATTAGAGCAATATGATTCGGGTGCCATAGCAACCGGTAAGTTTGACGAGGCCCAGATTTGTCGGGTCGAATGTCCCCTTGCTCGAGACCGCCACTAGCAGCCACAACAACGAGCCCGTACACAGCCGCGTGGACAGCCACCATCTAGACATGTAAACAGACCTGTGAACTTAGTGAAGTCTTGCCCTAGATGTTTTACTTGCCATAAAATACAGGACTGCCTATCACGTAACGCAACGTGTTGCACATGTAGACAAAAAGGCCATGTCCAAGCAGTTTGTTTGCAACGGCACAAAAACCCCAATTCTGCCCGCTCCCAGAAAAAAATAGGCTCGAGCACATGCAGTGAACGCTGTATTTTCCAAACCTACAGCAGGTTCTGACAAAGGTAAGATAAGGTTGTGCCTACTTCTCCTTCTAGTGATGTGCAACGATGGTCTAACAAACTGTTTCTCTCATTACGAATTGCTGACCATCGTGTGAACTTTCACTTAGACACAGGTGCGTCAGTAAATTTGCTAAATCGTGCCACGTACGAACAGTTAGGCTCCCCACGCCTTTCTAAATCTAGCAAGCACCTCATTGCTTACAACGGACGGGAAATTCCAGTGCTTGTACAGTGTAGTTTGTCTGCCACTTACAATTCTCACACTAGGACAGTGAATTTTACTGATGAAATCAAGAGACAGTGAGAATATTTTTGGTTTGGATGCCTTTGATTTATTTGGCCCTAGCGTCCACGACAACGTACTTTCCACATTGGCTTGTGGTTCAAAAGATAGGGTCGTTAGCTTGCTTAAACAATTTCCTGAACTATTTTCAGAAGGAATGGGAAAAGCAAATATCTTCGTAGCACATCTTACATTGATAGACAATGCGCAGCCTAATTTTTTCCGGTCCCGCCCGTCCAGATTGCCATAAGAGACAATGTAGCGAGTGAATTGAAAGAATTTTTCGCACTCAATCTAGTCAATGGGCAAGTCCTCTCGTTTTGTTGCCCAAGCCTTCTCGTCGCATTCACATCTGTGTAGACTTCAAGTGTACAGCTAACCCACAGACAGTAGTTGACGCTTATCCATTACCTCGCCCTGATGAACTCATTGACAGCCTTAGTGCAGGATGTTACCTTTCTAAGATCGATTTCCGTGGCGCCTACTTGCAAATTCCATTGGATGAAGTATCACGGAAAGTGTTTGTTATAAATACACACTTAGGACTGTTCAAATATTAGCGTTTACCCTTCGGCAGTGCTTCACAACCCACCATTTTTCAATGTTATTTGGAACATCTGACTGCCAAAGTGCCATTTTGTTCAAAATACCTCGGCAATATTGTCGTGTAAGGTAGTACACCACAAGAACACACCACAAGAACACATTGCCAATTTGCGTACTCGTTTTCGAGTGTTGTGAGATGCAGGACCAAGTGTCTTCTCGAAAAGTGCGATTTTTTAAAAACTGAACTACAATACTTGGATCATGTGATAAACAGGTGTCCATTCCCTCCAATCCCATTTGCTTGCAATCCGTGGCCTGCCTGTTCCTCGCAATGTGTCTGAATGGCTCTGAGCACTATGGGACTTAAATTCTGAGGTCATCAGTCGCTTAGAACTTAGAACTACTTAAACCTAACTAACCTAAGGACATCACACACATCCATGCCCGAGGAGGATTCGAACCTGCGACAGTAGCGGCAATGTGTCTGAACTGCAGTCAATGCTTGGCAAGATAACACACTACAGTCGGTTCATTCCGAATGCTGCTCAAATCGCGGCTCCATTGCATCGCTTGTGTCACAAAAATGTACCTTTTGCGTGGACTAAAGACGGTCAAGACGCTTTCCAGAAATTCAAAAATGTTTTGCTTAGTGACAGATGTTTAGTGCGTTTTGATGCTGTGAAACCGGAAATTTTGCAAGTCGACGCTTCTTCCTAAGGAATTGGCGCTGTGCTTTCGCACAGAATTGGTGCACAGGACAAATCTATTGCTTTTGCTTCGAAGTTGCTCACTCAAACTCGTTGCAATTATTCTCAAATTGAAAAAGAAGATCTCACTATTATGTATGGTGTGACAAAATTCCATCACTATTTGTATGGACGCAAGTTCTATCTAGTGACAGATCACAAGCCTTTGCAGTCCTCGTTTCAACCGTCAAAGCCGGTTCCTACACGTACCGCTCAAAAATTACAGCTCAGGGCCTTGTTGCTTTTGCAGTATCAGTATGAAATTGTATACAGACCTATAGCAAAGCCTTCCGATTTGCCTCAACTGATTTTGATGCACCTGCAGCACCTTGTTGCCTGATCGGTAGGCAGCACTCTGAATTGCTGGAATATTTTCCCTCGGACTACAAAAAAATTGCACAGGCCACGGCAGGAGACCAAGGACTCAAGATTTTGTTGCATTACATTCGCACGTCTTAGCCTCATTTATTGAACAGTATCCAGGGGTAGCGTCTTTGATTCAGAATCAAAACGTCTTCGGTCCCGGGTTCGATGCCCGCCACTGCCTAAATTTTGATAAATAATCAGCCTTGGCGGCCGAAGACTTCCGGCATAAGAAGTCAGCCTCATTCTGCCAACGGCCTTGTCAAAGAGGGCGGAGGATCGGATAGAGGTTCAGGGCACTCTCTTGTCCTAGGGGTGAGAAATTGCACCTAAAGGCGGAATAATCAGCAATGATCGACGACATGTTGATGCAGAAGGCAATGGAAACCACTACATTAGAGACACGTAACGTGTATCCACAGGACATGTGGCCTGTAATTGAAGAAGTGTCATGATGATCTCTCCATTGGCAAAATATTCCGGAATAGTCCCCCATTCGGATCTCCGGTAGGGGACTGCCAAGGGGGAAATTACCATGAGAAAAAGATTGAATAATCTACGAAAGGATAACGTTCTACGAGTCGGGGCGTGGAATGTCAGAAGCTTGAACGTGGTAGGGAAACTAGAAAATCTGAAAAGGGAAATGCAAAGGCTCAATCTAGACATAGTAGGGGTCAGTGATGTGAAGTAGAAGGAAGACAAGGATTTCTGGTCAGATGAGTATCGGGTAATATTAACAGCAGCAGAAAATGGTGTAACAGGTGTAGGATTCGTTATGAATAGGAAGGTAGGGCAGAGGGTGTGTTACTGTGAACAGTTCAGTGACCGGGTTATTCTAATCAGAATCGACAGCAGACCAACACCGATAACGATAGTTCAGGTATATATGCCGACGTCGCAAGCTGAAGATGAACAGATAGAGAAAGTGTATGACGATATTGAATGGGTAATGCAGTATGTAAAGGGGGACGAAAATCTAATAGTCATGGGCGACTGGAATGCAGTTGTAGGGGAAGGAGTAGAAGAAAATGTTACAGGAGAATATGGGCTTGGGACAAGGAATGAAAGAGGAGAAAGACTAACTGAGTTCTGTAACAAGTTTCAGCTAGTAATAGCGAATACCCTGTTCAAGAAACACAAGAGGAGGAGGTATACTTGGAAAAGGCCGGGAGATACGGGAAGATTTCAATTAGATTACATCATGGTCAGACAGAGATTCCGAAATCAGATACTCGATTGTAAGGCGTACCCAGGAGCAGATATAGACTCAGATCACAATATAGTAGTGATGAAGAGTAGGCTGAAGTTCAAGACATTAGTCAGGAAGAATCAATACGCAAAGAAGTGGGATAGGGAAGTACTAAGGAATGACGAGATACGTTTGAAGTTCTCTAACGCTATAGATACAGCAATAAGGAATAGCGCAGTGAAATGGCGCTGAAAAGCATCATCCACACAATTCCGAAGACGGCAAGAGCTGACAAGTGCGAGAATTATCGCACAATCAGCTTAACAGCTCATGCATCGAAGCTGCTTACAAGAATAATATACAGAAGAATGGAAAAGAAAATTGAGAATGCGCTAGGTGAAGATCAGTTTGGCTTTAGGAAAAGCAAAGGGACGAGAGAGGCAATTCTGACGTTACGGCTAATAATGGAAGCAAGGCTAAAGAAAAATCAAGACACTTTCATAGGATTTGTCGACCTGGAAAAAGCGTTCGACAATATAAAATGGTGCAAGCTGTTCGAGATTCTGAAAAAAGTAGGGGTAAGCTATAGGGAGAGACGGGTCATATACAATATGTACAACAACCAAGAGAGAATAATAAGAGTGGACGATCAAGAACGAAGTGCTCGTATTAAGAAGGGTGTAAGACAAGGCTGTAGCCTTTCGCCCCTACTCTTCAATCTGTACATCGAGGAAGCAATGATGGAAATAAAAGAAAGGTTCAGGAGTGAAATTAAAATACAAGGTGAAAGGATATCAATGATACGATTCGCTGATGACATTGCTATCCTGAGTGAAAGTGAAGAAGAATTAAATGACCTGCTGAACGGAATGAACAGTCTAATGAGTACACAGTATGGTTTGAGAGTAAATCGGATAAAGAAGAAGGTAATGAGAAGTAGTAGAAATGAGAACAGCGAGAAACTTAACATCAGGATTGATGGTCACGAAGTCAATGAAGTTAAGGAATTCTGCTACCTAGGCAGTAAAATAACCAATGACGGACGGAGCAAGGAGGACATCAAAAGCAGACTCGCTATGGCAAAAAAGGCATTTCTGGCCAAGAGAAGTGTACTAATATCAAATACCAGCCTTAATTTGAGGAAGACATTTCTGAGGAAGTACATCTGGAGTACAGCATTGTATGGTAGTAAAACATGGACTGTGGGAAAACCAGAACAGAAGAGAATCGAAGCATTTGAGATGTGGTGCTATAGACGAACGTTGAAAATTAGGTGGACTGATAAGGTAAGGAATGTGGAGGTTCTACGCAGAATCGGAGAGGAAGGGAATATGTGGAAAACACTGATAAGGAGAAGGGACAGGATGGTAGGACATCTGCTAAGACATGAGGGAATGACTTCCATGGTACTAGAGGGAGCTGTAGAGGGCAAAAACTGTAGAAGAAGACAGAGATTGGAATACGTCAAGCAAATAATTGAGGACGTAGGTTGCAAGTACTACTCTGAGATGAAGAGGTTAGCACAGGAAAGGAATTCGTGGCGGGCCGCATCAAACCAGTCAGTAGACTAATGACAAAAAAAAAAAAAAAAAAAAAAAAAAAAAAAAAAAAAATCAAGAACTCAGTTGTGCACCGATATTTTGCTCATCGGCAAAACCTTTCAGTTCAACAGGGTGTGATACTGGTTCATTCCAAAAGTGTTGCAAAAGGATGTGTTGCGATTGCTCCACCGAGGACATGGGGGAATTGTCTGCACTAAACAGCATGATGGCACTGTACCTGGCAAGGCATGAACGACCACATAGAACAGATGACAGTGTTGCATATGCAAGGAAAACCAGTTGGCTCTGCCAAAAACAGTATCAGCTCATCCTGTGACTTAATCGCCATGGTAACGAGTGCAAATAGAGTTTACAGGACCATTTGGGAACACTCGTAAGCTCATAGTGGTAGATTCTTTTAGCAAGTTGCGTTTCCGATGAACTCTACCACGTCATGTGGCACCATTCAAGCTTTGTCCTCCATATTCTGCATAGAAGGTTTGCCAGACGTTCTTGTGTCGGACAACGGTCAACAGTTCACTCCATGTGACTTTGAACAGTTTTGTGTACGAAGTGTCATTCATCTAACAAGTGCTCCGTTTCACCCACAGCAGAACACATCATATGAACTTTCAATCAAAATATGGCCTAGCTTAGCACCATCCGCACTTGGGAACAGGCGGTGCAACTCTTTCTCGTCGCCCATCACTCCCACCCACGAGACAGAACTTCTGCATGGCCGCCGCCGTCTGACGCTGTCCACCTCCTACATCCACTGCTGCATCCGGCTCCGCCAATGGTGTGCAAGCATCTCTTTGCGCCACGTGATCTTGTTCTTTTCGGGGTTTATGGCAACCGTAGGCGCTGGGAAAGAGGAATGATCCAGGAACGCATTAGTTCCTACACGTATTTGATTGCAGAGTCATGATGGTTTGCAGCGCCGCCACCAGAACCAAATTCGTGTATGTCATTTTCCCTGTGATTTTGCTGCTTTTCTTGCCCCAGATTCATGGCTTCACGGGACCGTGCGGCCTCCACATCGCCTGCTGGTACTTACATCGCCGACGTGGACCGGAATATCATTTAGTTCAAGTCTGTGGCACCGAGTGAATTCCAGTCGGTCATCAGGCACAGCCCAGTGGGAGTCGCAGTAGCAATTAGATCTGCTGCTAGCTCAAAATCAGGCATCTCAGAGCGACCAGAATAGTTTACATAGCGGACTTGTACTTCACCAGCAGTGAGGCTAACGTGGACCAGAGCGGAAGACCTTGTACCACAATGACTATCTAGAGTTAAGTAATTTTCTATAGTTAAGAATAAAGAACCCAGTTATATATGCGCGCAGTTTAGTTGTGTTATACAGAGAGGATACCGGCCGCCAAGCAAGTTGCCACCTTGCTCTCTTCGTACAAGCCTACAACGAGACGACATAAAATGGACAAGTGATGGTGTGCTCGCGACCCTGACGCCAAGTTTCAGCGAGAGTAGAGGAGCAGTGTAGCACAGCGCAGTATTTCAGATTACCGCATCTAAGTTGCATTTAACAGCATTCAAAGAAAAATAATCAATAAATCCGCAAGGTGTCAAAAGTTATTGTGTTCACATGCTCTTGTGCTCTTACATGGCAGGCTCCACTGTTCAAGAGCGAAGGTTATGGGCACAAGATAAGAAGAGTACAAGAAAAAAGAAGACATGTAGCTGTAGAAGAAGCAGGTACCCTCATTTTCATCAGAAACAACTGTTTCACGCACAGAAAGAGATTAGTATAAATAGGTGATCAGATGAGAAGTGTGGAACGCGTACATGTTGGTGGTAGTCTCCAACTTCAGAACCACTAGTCTGACATCTCCTCCTAACACTGTACCCTGGTAGTCATTCATTTGTCCTCCTCACCTGCCTACTGACGACAGCAACAGCTACGAGAACTCAGCGTATTTGTGGCAGACACTATGCCAGCTCCACCTGCGGTTGAGCGACCGCTGTTTCTGAACTACAAGAATGCAGCAAGCGCTCAGACGCTACTGGATTAGCTCCACTTTAGCCCAGCGAATAGAGAGTTGTAATTTCAAACTCAAATTCATTCCAGAACCACCCAATCAAAAAACAGTGTTCCCCTCTCAAATGTAGTGTTCCCATGTCACGAAAACGTAGCAGTTCGGTCCCTGTGCAGTGAAAGAGTACAGTCCACAGATATGTGGGTATGCACAAACTGTGAATTCATTTGTGTTCGTACTTGTTCGCTTTTCATGTACTCTTCTTATCTTGTGCCCATAGCCTTCGCTCTTGAACAGTGGGGGCTGCCATGTAAGAGCACAAGAGCATGTGAACACAATAACTTTTGACACCTTGCGGATTTATTGATTATTTTTCTTTGAATGCTGTTAAATGTTGTTCAAAATTATTTTACTTACTTCGTTAAAATGCTTTATCGATGATGTATCCTATGTGCAGTGTCTGAATAAGAATGTGTTTTAATTGTTTTGGTTGGCTACGGGGAGTAGGACGTCAAACGGGGCGACATGGAGCACGAGAGGCACCACAGGACATTTTATTTTCCACTGTCTGTACTTTTACATATAAATTCATATACCTTTCTCAGCATGACCAGGAAGGATTCAGGATTCACACTCGTAGCAGTCGAAGTTCAAAAACATAACAAAATAAACTTTTATTGTATGTGAAATTTCATAATATTTCTTATTGTACGTGACAATTTCATAATTTTTTCACTTACTATTGGCTGCATTTGTTGCTGTAGGTATATTTTTCTTCGTAAGTAAGAGAGATTATTCGATTAATTTTGCACAGCATACAAGCCATACTTAAAGGTATATGAAAGTCTAGAATTTATTTAATTTATGAAGAAATGAGTGGGCTGTTATAGTTTGAACTTCGTCTTTAGAAAAAAACCAAATTTTATTGCTAATTATCTCCATTTTTACCACAGTTTTTAATAGGTCCAGGAGTTTTGCATTAAGAAGTTTGTGTTTATTAATCATACCAAGTTTTCAAGTAATAGGATGTTTACTTTGAATGTTTCATGTACCTAAATACAGATGTTTGTGTTTTTTGGAAAATGGCTGTTAAAGTTTCTGCTTATATCTGGCGTTAGTTTAGAACTGTCCAGCACCTTTCCAGATTCCTATGATTCACTCTTCTTGATTTTATCACCTCCAAAAATGATTTATCTGCTTTCATTACGCACTCTTGTCTATCGCACACAAAGCTTTGAAGCAGTTCACTCTGCGGTTCATTCTCATTTTCTCTAAAACATATTTTCTGCTCTTCACACCATCATTAAAACATGAAATTACATCGTAAACATCAATAGAAAGTGCATTTCTTCCCACAATAATGGTTTGTGGCGATATTTCCCATACACATTAGTTAAAACTTTCATTTGGGTTTTGGATACCGCCATGAAGACATTTCTTCAAAGTATCGATATCAATAATCCTTTGTTTCGCGTATGACAATCTCTGGCGCAAACATAAACATTCGATATCTACAGTGCGAAATACAGTTTCGTATGACAGAAGAATGCTATGCAAAGGAGTATGGCACTGCATCTTCGTACACTTAAGACTAAATAACGTGCCTTAAAATCTCTCAACTATATATGTTCAATACACTAAATTATTCGGGAAGCTGTGCGATGCAAAATAGGCATATATTTGAAAATCGATTTTTTTTTAATTTTTGACATCCTCCCCCCCCCCCTCCTCTTTGAGGTAATAACAAACATGATAACGGTCCAGCCTAATCATTTTAGATTTATATTAAAATAAATGTAAATGCAGACCACCTGAAATTCACTATACTTGTTTAGGTAGAGTGGATGATCATGTTTGCTTTGAGAATTTGCTTTTATTAGTCAATTAAATAATTTAACTAGGATTATTATTAACTTCAGCTTGTGAACGCTGACTCACTTAAAAGTTGATCATTCTTGTTTTGTTATTAAATTTCTCAATAATAAATGCAGATCATCATAAATTCTGGTTTGTGTACGTTGAGAGCCTTAGAAGGTGGTCAGGCGTGCTGCTGCATTGAAATAATAGCAATAATTTTAAACAGAAGCCGGCTGTTGTGGCCGAATGGTTAAGGCACTTCAGTCTGGAACCGCGCGACCGCTACGGTCGCGGGTTCGAATCGTTCCTTGGGATTGGATGTGTGAAATGTCCTTAGGGTAGTTAGGTTTAAGTAGTTCTAAGTTCTAGGGGACTGATGACCTCAGATGTTAAGTGCCATAGTCCTCAGAGCCTTGTGAACCATTTAAACAGAAAAACAAAAGGAATTTTTTCATATCCTTCCATTAAATATCATGTTGGATGGCAATATACATTAAGTGTGCTATTTGAAGTAATATGTTGTGTGTGGCTATTGTAGGAATTCAAAGTGAGTTGCATCAGCGTAGCCGGCCGGAGTGGCCGTGCGGTTCTAGGCGCTACAGTCTGGAACTGAGCGACCGCTACGGTCGCAGGTTCGAATCCTGCCTCGGGTATGGATGTGTGTGATGTCCTTAGGTTAGTTAAGTAGTTTTAAGTTCTAGAGGACTGATGACCTTAGATGTTAAGTCCCATAGTGTTCATAGAAAAATGAATCATTTTCCATGCTTTGAATGTGATTTCGCGTGGGTTTTGGCAGCAGGGCAAATGTGATGGACACAGAAGAAGGGCTGCAGGGAGGGGGTCTGAGAAGAGAACGGCCGTAGTTTACTGCCTAAGGCCACCACCCCGTCGTGAGGGCGGTGGAAACGGGTTTCCCGCGACAGAACGGTTGTCGGTAAGGAGGTGCGGGCGAGATGATGCTGAAGGTGTAGGATCGTAAACATAATGTTCCGGCGTAAAGTCAACCGCCGGTACGCCAGTCGAAAACGTTAGAGTAAAGAGCGCTGTGAAGAAGGCGTCAGCCAATTGCACACTGACCGTCATCTTTCCAGGACGACAACGCGACGGCAGCGACCTCTAGGCGAAGAGCACATAAGCGCCATGCAGACTGGTCGCGGCCCACTTCTTCCACTGCAGCATCGAGACTAGGCACATCAAGACCAGCAATTTAACAATTGTATATGCTGAAGAATATTGTTTATTTTGTCTGTCGCCCTGCGACACATCTGTTTAACACAAAGTGAAGTATTGTAATCATTTCCTTTTGTAACAAAATTCATTAATACGATTTGCTTGAATTGTTACCTAGCGATCCGAGAAAGCAGATTTCCTAGGCACCCCTTATTTGACGAGCCGGCAGGATTCAACAGATAACATCTTACAAGCGACCAGCCACTTCTAGTACCGTACGAGGAATGCATGTGAAATGCATGCTGCGAGATGTGGGCTAACGGTCGCCGAAGTTCTCAAGCCAGACGTTAAGGCGTATTTACACCAAAATGTACAGAAATGTGTGTGGTTGTCTGCACTGTAGATGAAGGAAGGTTCAGAATTTATTCTAGAGGTTTCTACCTGCTGAAAATCGGCTGAAGGAGGTTGGCTGACAGCTTCTTCAAGCTTACAGTGGGAGGTATTCCCGTTTGTATCGAGGCCGGTGTTCGGTCGCAAAGGGAGTTCACGCTAACAGGGCGAGGTTTGCTCTGAACTCGGCTGTTCGTGATGGGGACATTCTGGCAATTGTCACTAGGACTAGACAGTGATTTTGGAGACTGTGGGGAGAGTCGGTAGGACACACGTCGCTAGATAACGTTTCGACACGCTCCTGGCAAGGTGTCAGTGAATCGTTTTACCATTACATTCGAAAGTGTTGGTTTCGCCTGTAGGAGCGGCATCATTCTCTGCTATCAGAGATACAGACCTGTGCCTCATGGTCGAGACTGAGGCATTACGAAATACACTCCTGGAAATGGAAAAAAGAACACATTGACACCGGTGTGTCAGACTCACCATACTTGCTCCGGACACTGCGAGAGGGCTGTACAAGCAATGATCACACGCACGGCACAGCGGACACACCAGGAACCGCGGTGTTGGCCGTCGAATGGCGCTAGCTGCGCAGCATTTGTGCACCGCCGCCGTCAGTGTCAGCCAGTTTGCCGTGGCATACGGAGCTCCATCGCAGTCTTTAACACTGGTAGCATGCCGCGACAGCGTGGACGTGAACCGTATGTGCAGTTGACGGACTTTGAGCGAGGGCGTATAGTGGACATGCGGGAGGCCGGGTGGACGTACCGCCGAATTGCTCAACACGTGAGGCGTGAGATCTCCACAGTACATCGATGTTGTCGCCAGTGGTCGGCGGAAGGTGCACGTGCCCGTCGACCTGGGACCGGACCGCAGCGACGCACGGATGCACGCCAAGACCGTAGGATCCTACGCAGTGCCGTAGGGGACCGCACCGCCACTTCCCAGCAAATTAGGGACACTGTTGCCCCTGGGGTATCGGCGAGGACCATTCGCAACCGTCTCCATGAAGCTGGGCTGCGGTCCCGCACACCGTTAGGCCGTCTTCCGCTCACGCCCCAACATCGTGCAGCCCGCATCCAGTGGTGTCGCGACAGGTGTGAATGGAGGGACGAATGGAGACGTGTCGTCTTCAGCGATGAGAGTCGCTTCTGCCTTGGTGCCAATGATGGTCGTATGCGTGTTTGGCGCCGTGCAGGTGAGCGCCACAATCAGGACTGCATACGACCGAGGCACACAGGGCCAACACCCGGCATCATGGTGTGGGGAGCGATCTCCTACACTGGCCGTACACCACTGGTGATCGTCGAGGGGACACTGAATAGTGCACGGTACATCCAAACCGTCATCGAACCCATCGTTCTACCATTCGTAGACCGGCAAGGGAACTTGCTGTTCCAACAGGACAATGCACGTCCGCATGTATCCCGTGCCACCCAACGTGCTCTAGAAGGTTTAAGTCAACTAGCCTGGCCAGCAAGATCTCCGGACCTGTCCCCCATTGAGCATGTTTGGGACTGGATGAAGCGTCGTCTCACGCGGTCTGCACGTCCAGCACGAACGCTGGTCCAACTGAGGCGCCAGGTGGAAATGGCATGGCAAGCCGTTCCACAGGACTACATCCAGCATCTCTACGATCGTCTCCATGGGAGAATAGCAGCCTGCATTGCTGCGAAAGGTGGATATACACTGTACTAGTGCCGACATTGTGCATGCTCTGTTGCCTGTGTCTATGTGCCTGTGGTTCTGTCAGTGTGATCATGTGATGTATCTGACACCAGGAATGTGTCAATAAAGTTTCCCCTTCCTGGGACAATGAATTCACGGTGTTCTTATTTCAATTTCCAGGAGTGTATTTCTTTACGACCTCACACTTAAGTCTACTGGCTTATGACCACACTCAATCCTTGATTCGCGTGTCATTGGACGGAAGTAGCCTCGACCCTACGATTTTGGGGATGCCGTTTCACTACCTCTGTGTAGTTAGAATTTTCAGCTATACAACGAACGTCGTCTGCACGACGGCCGACAGCAGGGAGAAGATCACCGCTGCAGAATTGCTCCTCACAGCACTGAATTCGGTGAGATACGCACCACGGCTCGACAGATAGGGAGTATTTAACAGTAAATGTGATAAGTTCCATTTGTTTGATCGCAGAGTATCTTCTTTCAGTGTCCGTCGGGGTGGAGGCTTTCTGAACTTCGATGCTGATCAACTGCTTAGCGTTTCCGTCGTGTAAACGGGGGCGCGAGTTCGAGACACGTCATGAGACATTTTGCAATTTCAAATTTAGATTAATGAGCAGGAGTCAATGATCTGTGTCTATATTTGTTGTTTGTTTCTTTGAGAGTTGTTTTTATAATAAACATACTGTCAAACGCAGTTGTTCTACTTCTCCTAGGTTAGATTCGAAGTACTGATCCTGATCAAGTTAGAGTCGAGTATTGCCGCAGCTTTGAAAATTAACCAACACGTTACACCCAGCTGCAGGTTATCAGTGACAGGTTGCTTGACTGGTTGTTTATGGGGAGGGGACCAAACAGCGAGGTTATCGGTCCCATCGGATTAGGGAAGGATAGAGAGGGAAATCAGCCGTACCCTTTCAAAGCAACCATCCCGGTATTTGCCTGAAGCAGTTGTAGGGAAATCATGGAAAACCTAAATCAGGATGGTCGGACGCGGGTCTGATCCGCCGTCCTCCCGAATGCGAGTCCAGTGTGCTAACCTTGCGCGGTCCATTGGCAGGAGCAATGTAATTCACTTTGGAGGCGTGACTAGACCATTCCAAACGCTACACAGAATACAATGACACATAGACGAACGCAATTAGAGAGGGTAATGTTGGGAGTTTGAAAAGATACATTAACTCATTACAGAAAACACTGCGTAACAAAAACAATATTGTAAGAGAAGAACTTACACGTAAAGGCTACCGCGTTATTTAAAAAAAATAGAGCACTGATGCATAAAATGGAAACATCATTTCAATAAAGTGAGGGAAGACAGACTAGTTGATTAAGTAACGCATTATGAGCCGACAGGGAATAGAGATGTCACACGGTAGAGAAGCAGATAGCTTCAGTGAATATGGAATGCGCTGGAAATACAGTCCATGAACCGAAGGAGACGAATAAGAATGGTGTTCATACGTTGTCTCTCAAAAATCCCGAAGCACCTACGAGGTGAGCGGGAAACGAAATGAAACTTCGTAGGTTGGCAAAATACGTGATGGTACTTCTATGATTACATACTCAGGTGAGATTTGGAGAGAATTTGACAGTAGGAGCCCACTTATGACATTGCGTCCCCTCCAGCATGGATGCACGCACTGATTCGGTTGAGATGGGTGCAATAAACCTATTGTATTCTCTCATTCGTCAGCTGTAGCAAGCTGGCCCAGAACTGCAGCAAATGGTCATTGCCATTCTCGATACTGGCACTTGGGAGGTGTTGACATCTGAGCTTGTCCCATCATGTTCTATGTGGGACAAATATAGCCATATTGCTGGCTACGGGACAACCTTAACATCACGGATAGAAATTAAACGACACGTGCCACATGTCACCGAGCACAGTCCTATTCAAAAATCGCAGTGCCGCATGCGAGTTAACACATGAGGACGCAAGACGTCTGTGACGTACCGTTGTGCCATCACAGTGCCGTCAGTCACTACGATACCCAGTGGCAAGCATACCATGACGCCAGAAGTAACACCTCTGTGTCTCTTAAAATCACTGGGAGAATGAGATCTCTCCCCAGGTTCTCGAAAAACTCGCCGACCATGGCCATTCGGGGATTCGTCGGTAAACCCAAACGACGCCATTCTTCATCAGTCCATGCTTTCTGGTCATGGCGCTACACAAAACTCATTCATTTGTGTTGTGGTGTCAATACAATAAATGCATGGGACGGAAATTCCCTAGTCTCCAACCAACAGTATGGAATGACACAGAGAACTGGAAATGTGAGCTCGGTACACACTACAGCGACCCTCCCTTTTTTGGTCAGATATGGTCACTGGAAATCTGACGCCGTGTATGCTCGCCCTCAAGTTCCCACAGAGTTCAACACCGTGCCACTGACACAGCCAAATGCCGCACAATTTGTAAGTAGGCTGTTTATGTTTTCTTATTGGCAACGTTACGTAGCGCTCTGTGTAGGCTGTTTATGTTTTCTTATTGGCAACGCCACGTAGCGCTCTGTAGGAAAATCACTGGCTGTGTCGTGTGCAGTCTGTGGCTAGTTTGCGTTGTTGTCTGCCATTGTAGTGTTGGGCAGCGGCAGCTGGATGTGAACAGCGCGTAGCGTTGCGCAGTTGGAGGTGAGCCGCCAGCAGTGGTGGATGTGGGGAGAGAAATGGCGGAGTTTTGAAATTTGTAAGACTGGATGTCATGAATTGCTATGTATATTATGATTTTTCAACACTATTAAGATAAATACATTGTTTGTTCTCTATCAAAATCTTTCATTTACTAACCATGCCTATCAGTAGTTAGTGCCTTCCGTAGTTTGAATCTTTCATTTAGCTGACAGTAGTGGCGCTCGCTGTATTGCAGTAGTTCGAGTAACGAAGATTTTTGTGAGGTAAGTGATTTGTGAAAGGTATAGGTTAATGTTAGTCAGGGCCATTCTTTTGTAGGGATTTTTGAAAGTCAGATTGCGTTGCGCTAAAAAACATTGTGTGTCAGTTTAAGCCCAGTCACGTATATAATTTTTCAAAAGGGGACGTTTCAAATTCTTCACATTGTACGATTCTGCCATCTGGCGAAACGGAGACACATAATGAGGCGCGGTAAAAATGTGTCAAGTGTTGACAAAGATTCTCAGACGAATATGTGAGATCTGCGTGTCCTTCACAGCGATCGCTCCACATCTGACGCTGTTCACGCCCCATACAGGACATCTCAAACAATTTCGTTCAAACCAAAAAATGTGATAGTGGGTCCACAATCGATTATATTGACATAGGGACACACAGTCGCAAAATGAACATTCATTGTGCTATAGACATACACAGAATACAACATAAAACAACAATGTAGCTTATAGTAATTGTTTAAAGCGTCGATGGGCAGTCTCACTGCTTGTATTGCAACGGTGCATGCAATTCTGTTGCACTTTCGCAAAGATGGCGGTTGTCTGTTTCTAACATTCTGCGAGGTGTCTGTTTGTTCTAAGTCGTGTCTCCCTACCACTATCGCGCAACGACGCTCTGAGCGTGTTTTTTCGGGAATTGACTAGTTTGAACCTGGGACCTGTTGCTGGTAAGGAGACGCCAGACACGCATGACATGTAGAGTTCAGAAGAGTTCAGTGAGACTAGCGCTGATATAATCAAATACTTAATGATTTCTGCATTAGCTCCACTGCACTCCCTGTAAAAGAATCTTATTACTAACTATGTTTAGTGGAAGGGGTTCAAGGCTTTTCTGTTTTTAGTTGGCTGGTAAAATAACTTGGAAAAAGCAGTTAGGTTTACCATTGGAATTTTTATTCTACTCACAAAACATTGTTTATAAATTGTACTATTGATAAAAGGGAATATTTTAATACAGGATGATAAAAACGAAATCTTATTACTAACTAAATTTAGTGGAAGGGATTCAAGGCTTTTCTGTTTTTAGTTGGCTGGTAAAATAACTTCGAAAAAGCAGCTAGGTTTACCATTGGAATTTTTATTCTACTCACAAAACATTGTTTATAAATTGTACTATTGATAAGAGGGAGTATTTTAATACTGGATGATAGAAACCAAATGCGTTCAACAAAAATGTGAACGAATATTCCCTGTATGGTTTTTCAAGTTCTATAATGGATCGAAGGATGACCTATGCAATATCACATCTATAATCTAGGTTTAAATTAAGTTTTATAAAAGAGAAAACTGTCAAAAGTGGTCTACAGTGACCCTCAGTTATCTTTAATTACTTATTTAGCTTGTCGTAAATTACAGTGGCTGATGTGGCTTCTCAATAATTATATAACAGAAAAATCATCGCGTTTCAGAACTTCTAGCAGCAAATGAGAATACCACGAAATTTAATTGACGATCGACACTAGTATTATGTAAAAAGGGAATGTAACAGATGAGATTTCTGCAGTTTTCAGTGAATCCCTATGCGCTCTTATGCGATATCGTGTGCGTTCATTACCTTGTCGGTGGTTAGGCAGCATCAGGGATGGCAGGCGGCGCAGCTCCACACACCTCGCCGTCTGGGTAGCAACTCTTTCGAACTTATCCTTACTACTGTCTACCGAAGTTGGTTCAAGAAAAAGGTATCTGGCTGTGCTTTCAACTGACCAATCAGCGTTTCATTGTTAACCTTAAGCTCCGTCTACAAAAATTCTGTCTATCCAATGAGAAACGTTGTACTTTTCATGGTGGGGCAATGTTTTTAATGGTTGCTATGTAACGGAGACGTGTATAGACTCACGCTAAACCTTGTAGCTGGTGTGGCCCTTTTAGTGTTATCGTAAAATTTATACTGTTCTTCTGGAGGGTTCTATCTTTTAACATGGGCTGGGGGATGGACCTCCCGGCGGTCGGCCGGCGAAGTGGGCGTCCCATTGTCCCGCTCTTATTTTAGGGCCTTCTAGCCCACATGGCTCTGCTCTCGGCTTCTGTTCTCGTTTCTCCCCTCGGAACTGCGTCTGTTTCACGGTGGGATGGTATGACATGCATTTAGATATTCTTGTGTTAGTCTGTGATATTTCATTTGCTCACTTATTGCTCATATTACTTTGGTTAAATTAATGTCAGGATTTATTCGGAGCTATGTGACATACTGCCGGATTTGCTACCACGTCAGGGTTTTCATGGAAGGTGTTGGATTTGCATGACACCTTACATATCACTGCCCTTTGAGCCTAATTTTTGCACTGAAGTTAGGCAATGATTGAAATATTGTCCAAGTCAATCAAAAATTATTCCTTTATCTAAATTTTGTTGCCTACTGTTCAGCCACTTTATTCTAGGTGTATGCTAGTTCGTATTACAAATTTATATTTTTATATTCTTCCACATTATTCTCAAAAATATATTTATATTGACATGAGAAGAATATTTTTATGCTATTATTGATTTTTAATTATTTCTTTTCTTTATTTAAGTGTGAAGTTTGTTTTTTAAGAAGTTTGCTATCCAAAATGAGGAGTCTCTCACATCGATCTTATCAGAAATATTTTTTTTTTAGTAAATCTACTTTTCTTTTCCCCACCTTCCTCTCTCTTCCTTCTTCTTTCTCCCGACGATCTTTTCTGCAACATAAACTTGAAATATTGTGCTAATTATTTACTTGAACTTCTTGCAATTTTTCGTCGATTTCTTTATGGACAGAATGCGATTCCCCCTTTTGTGCATACCTTTCTAATTCTTCATCCTCTTTATCTCGCATCATTCTTAATTGTTTGTTTATAACTGGTATTTCTTCTAATTTTAGCGTTTGCACAAAGAGTAGTGTGACATTCCCGAATGTTACGCCACCTTTCCCCATATCTAGTATTGCTCGTCTCTCATTTAAAAAATTTGCACCTATAATCAAATCTACAGTTACTTAAGGTATAATCACGAAGTTGGCTTCGATCTTTTGACCTTGGCACGAAAGAGTTAACCTTATTTGTTTCGTAACTTCCGCAGCATTGATTATAATAGAACCTCTTACTTTAATCTTACGTGTTTTCAGAACTGGCAATTCCTCATTGGCATTACACTGCATGAATAAATTTTCTGAGATCGCGGTCAGTTCACTTCCGCTATCAGTTACAATATTGACTGGGATCTGTTTTACCATGGCCTTCACAAATGGTTGAATTTGAATGGGTAGGTTCTGTTCTTCTTCTTCTTCTTGCATCAACGAATCCTCCACTGAATCATACATGAGTCTTTTCAGGACTTTCCCCTGTGAATTCGAACTTTCTGTAGGATAAGCTTCGACTGCTACTTCTCTCTCTTTTATTTCCTCTTCTCTATTTCTTCCTTCATTTACACTTTCTTCAACATCCTCTACTTTTTCCTCATCTTCGTCTATCTTCTCCTTCTTCGTCGCTACTTACACATAATCGCATCTAAATGCTCTAATTATCGCTTCATAACTTCCTTCATTATATACGTTGGGTTGTGTGCGCACTAGTAACTTATTTTCAACTTCTGTCGACTGCGCATTATCCTCCTTGATTTCGCTTTCCCTGGTTTCCATCTCAAATAGCTCTGCAATACTCGTCCTTTCCTCCTACATTCATTGTGCATGCCTCTGGTAATTCATCTTCCCCATCAGTATTCTCCCAATTAATTTCATCCCAACACGATATTGTTATTTTCCTGTCTTCGTTTTCATCTGGTCGCAGCGGTTTTGTTTCTTCCTTCTTATCTTCTTGTGATAAGGTATTTATTTCTCTGTTCAAGGTGCTACAATAGTCCTGGGTCGGTGCGCCATTCTCTTTGGCATGGGCGCTTAGCTGTCAATTCGAACGTTCTTCGGGGTTTGGTGGTCTTACCTCCACCTCTTCTATCTGTATTCTCTTTTCCTGCTCAGCTTGTTGATATTGGTTTCTTTGTTGATAATTTGTCGATCTATTGGTTCGCCAATACAGGTTCCAGTTGTCATTATTCCCTCTGTAATAGTTGTTGCCGTTCCTAGGTGAATTACAATTATTGCCATATTCTCTTCTAAATCCATAACCGTTTCTTTGTTGAAATCTGTTGTTACTTGGTGCGAAGTTATCACGTGGTTCGTAATTATTGTTTCTTCATATTGTATCTTGTGGATTCCACTGCTTTTTGCTTTCGTTTTCACGTACGCTTCGCCTTTTTCTTGCGTCATCTTCCGAAAATATAAACTCTAGTTCCCTTAGAATTCCATTAAATGCTTCGATGTCACTGCCTCCGCAACCTACTAATGACTGCTGGTATTTCAATGGTAACTTCATCGTGCATAATTTAATCAAGTCTCCGTCACTGTATGGTACATCTAAGCATTGATGTTTCTCTGCCTTTACTTCGAAAAATTTCACGGGACTCTTCTCTCCTGAATTTTCAAAATATGGGTTCTGTAATAATTCGTACTTCACTCTGTTCTGTGCTTCGCTGGACCAATATCGTTAGAGAAACTTCTCTCTGAAATCTTCGTACGATCGGCATGTCGCTGCAACATTCTGCATGGTTTCAGCGACTGTTTCTGACATGTGTGCACATATGAAGTCTAATTTTTGTGCCAGCGTCCCGTGTTCTGGTAATCCTACTCGGAATTGGTCAATAAAAGTTCGAGGATGTAATGAATTTCCTTCTCGAAAGGGGTGAAATTTTCTGACTGTGAGGAAATAATCGTTGTCGTACTTCGTCATGGTTCCATATGAAATTCGCGATTCTTCGCCACTTTTGTTTCTGATCATTTCTCCCGTCATTCTTTCCGGTTGTGATAGATCCATTGGATATTGTCCACTGTAACTTTCGCCTACCCTTGCGTGATATCGTTGAAGTGGTACGCAATAATGTTCTTCCATCGGTTGTGAACGTGTAGCTGAATGCATTGCACTGTACTCTTCGCGACCTGGCTTTCCATTGTCACGTATTGGTTCGGTATCTTGATTGGCTAACCTTGCCGCTTCATTGCACGATCCAAACTGTCTTGAAACATACATTTGTGGTTCCGCATGTGTTTGTGGTGCCGTTTGTTCATCAAGAGTTTCGGAACGTGTTTGTTGCGGTGACAGCTATCTGATTTCACACATGTTACTTTTCGCCTGTGATTGGAATCGGAAAAAAATGATATCTTCGTTAGTTGCTTGTTTTCCCGGTGCTGTTACAGATACGGATGTGGTTGCAGACTCAGTGCTTGTTCGATCCTGTTCACTACGCTCTTCAATGGTTTGCAGCAACTCTGTTCGCAATTTCTGAAATTGTAGCTTCGTTTGCGCTTGTATTTTGACTATGCGATTATCATACCTTTTCAGCGCTGTTTTTGTGATACGTTTGAGTAACACACTGTTTTCAGCAATTTCATGCGCTGTACCCGCTGCTTGTCTAGTAACTACGGTTATCTGTTACTCTAGTTTCTTGGCTTCTCCCTGGGTGTTGTTACGTAATGTTTTGATCTCGACCTGAGTGTCATTACGCAATGTTTGTACGACCACTTGTACCTTGTCAATGTCTGTTCTCAATTGATTGTGACCTGTTGTTAAGTTCTCTATCACTTCTCGAGATTATTTTGCCTCGTCTTCAATATAACTTAGGTGTAACTGAATTTTTTTGTTTTGTTCTTTAATCTCACGTATTTGTTTCATGGTTTCTGCATTCTGAATTTGAATTTGGTTCGCAATTTCTTTATTTTGCCTTGTCATGGTTTCCGTCATTTGTTGTAATAATTCTACCAGATTGGTGGGTCCTATTGCGTTTTCTTCCGACGTCCCACGCTCTGTATTTTCGCCCAAGTGTTGGTTTGCAACCGATTGCATTGAACTGTGTGGTGACACGTTTCTGCTCGAATTCCTTATACTCTGTTGTGATGGAGCTCTGATTACTTCTACTATGGGTTCTGCGTATTCAAGACGCAAGTTAGAATATCATTGACTGTCTCTCTCTACTTTCCTGCTCCTCTGTCGTATACTGAACTACATTTTCTGTGCCTTGGCGTACATTATCCCCGTTATGGTGCGTTATCTGTCCTATTTCTCGCGATACTGCATCGTCTGTTGTTCTGTCCTCTATTCTCTGTTCGTTTTTATGCTGGGTCTCTACCTCAATTCGGTCAAGGTCTCGATCTGCCATTTCTAATCTTTCTGATTATCTTATTTTCTGTTTTAAAGGCAATTCACGCCCCCTACTTCGCGTTAACATGCGCTCATACGATCTAACGCGTTTCATAAACTTTTGCTCACACGACTTGACACTTATTATACCTAAGACTGATAATCCATTCATTTACTTTTTGGGTCAGAACCAACTTGTCACCGATGTATCCACCACCTGTGCATTGGAGAGAAAACTTAATTCCAACAGTATTAAAATTCATAACATAATTATGCTATTGTCTCTGCTAGAATGTCTCACTTTCTATTGAATACTTTCTTACTATGTATCGCTGCATCTGCTGTTTCCGACTATTCATGCCTTTCACAAAAATTATTCGTTACGAAAATTTTTCAACAGAATATTTTTCTGAACTAGTTAGGCATGTGGTCGACCTTCAATTATGATATTTTACCATCCTGGCAGGGTCGCCATTCTCTAACATTCTGCGTGGTGCCTGTTTGTTCTGTCATGTCTCCCTACCACTTTTGCGCAACGACGTTCTGAGCATGCTTTTTAGGGAATTGACCAGTTTGAACCGGGAACCTGTTGCTGGTAAGGAGACTCCAGACCACACATGACATGTAGAGTTCAGAAGAGGTCAGTGAGACCAGCGTTGATATAATCAAATACTTAATGATTTCAGCATCAGCTCCACTGCACTCCCTGTAAAAGAATATTAATAAAAACTAAATTTAGTGGAAGGGGTTCAAGGCTTTCCTATTTTTAGTAAGCTGGTAAAATAATGTCGAAAAAGAAATTAAGTTTACCATTGGAATTTTTAATACTATTCACAAAACATTTTTTATAGACTGTACTATTGATAAACGGAAATGTTTTAATACAGGATGATAAAAACCAACTGCATTCAACAAAACTGTGAACGAATATTCCCTGAATGGGTTTCCAAGTTTTATAATGGATCGAAGGATGACCTATGCAATATCACATCTATAATCTAGGTTTAAATTAAGTTTCATAAATGAGAAAACTATCAAAAATAGTCTACAGTGACCCTCAGTTATCTTTAATTACTTATTTAGCTTGTCGTAAATTACAGTGGCTGATGTGGCTTCTCAATAATTATATAACAGAAAAATCATCGCGTTTCATAACTTCTAGTAGAAAATGAGAATACCACGAAATTTAATTGACGATCGACACTAGTATTACGTAAAAAGGGAATGTAACAGATGAGACTTCTGCAGTTTTCAGTGAATCCCTATGCACTCTTATGCGATATCGTGTGCGTTCATTACCTTGTCGGTGGTTCGGCAGCATCAGGGGTGGCAGGCGGCGCAGCTCCACACACCTCGCTGTCTGGGTAGCAACTCTCTCGAACTTATCCTTACTACTGTTTACCAAAGTTGGTTTAAGAAAAATGTATCTGGCTGTGTTTTCAACTGACCAATCAGCGTCTCAATGTTAATCTTAAGCTCCGTCTACAAAAATTCTGTCTATCCAATGAGAAACGTTATACTTTTCATGGTGGGGCAATGTTTCTAATGTTTGCTGTGTAATAGAACCGCGTATAGTCTCATACTAAAACTTGCAACTGGTGTGGCCCTTTTAGTGTTATCGTAATATCTATACTGTTCTTCTGGAGGGCTCTATCTTTTAACATGGGCTGGGCGATGGACCTCCCGGCGGTCGGCCAGCGAAGTGGGTGCCCCATTGTCCCGCTGTTATCGTAGGGCCTTCTAGCCTACACGTCTCTGCTCTCGGCTTCTGTTCTCGTTTCTCCCCTCGGAACTGCGTCTTTTTCATGGTGGGAAGGTATGATATACATTTAGACGTTCTTGTGTTAGTCTGTGGTATTCCATTTGCTCACTCGTTGTTCATATTACTTTGGTTAATTTAATGTCAGGATTTATTCGGAGCTATGTGACATATTGCCGGATTTGCTATCATGTCAGGGTTTTCATGGAAGGAGTTCGATTTGCCTGACACATGTTGTACACTGGAACAGGTAGCAGGCAATAAACAGCGTACACCCCTGACCATCAAAACGTACTGTACACAGATGAGCCCATGGTGAATGTGTAATATGACTACCGCATGCATCGCACTGGTGCATTCACTTGTGCCGTATGCACAGCAGTGTGCCTTGTGTCAGCTGTCCATCGCATCATACAGCTTGTGATATGTCTGTGGTGAGGTGTGCTACTGTGTACAGTGGATGAGATGGAGTCGAAGATGGATCGTTACTCGTCACGAGAGTTGCCAGACATGCATTTAAAGTCTGGTGCTGCACAATGAAGTGCCAATAAAGCAGCATAAAATTACGTAGAATGCTTTCGCAATAGGCTTCAGCCTAACTGGAAGAAGTGGTACCAACTTAAGGGAACAGGGTAATGCCTGCTGCAGAGACCTGGCCAGGTTCCCTGCTAAGACATATTCGAAACACCAGACTTTGAGGAGATGGTGTTAGATCGTGTAGCAATAAGCATTTGTCAACATACCCACATTTCTGTGTGGAATAGCCATTACACTCCTATCATATGCAACACACACTAGCACTTGGACCTTCCTTCATTCCTTTCTGTTAATTGATGATCCACCACAGTGCTGTAGTTCGAAGCTTGTACAGTTTGTATTATTCACGAACGAGGCCTCATTCACATGTGATGGGGTTTTCAACAGTTGCAACGGCATTGTCTAGAGTGAGGGCAATCTGCACCCCACCCACATCAGTGGCCATTTACAGTGATTCTCTGTCAACGTACAGGCAAGCATTGTCTAATTTTTCCTAATAGAACCATAACTGCTGCTTCCGCATTTGACTAGTCCATGTTACTTGGTGCCCCTACGAGATGTGCTGCCACAGTTCTTGGAGCATTACCCCTTGTTGCCCATGAAAGGATGTGTTCAACACGACGGTCTACCAGCACAGTTCGATGTTTATATATGCGAGCGCTGAGACAACTCTCATCGTCGGATTGGATGGGGAGGTCCTGTCTAATAATCAGCGTGATCGCTGTATCTCATAGCTCTGGACTTTTTCTTCTTGAGTTACATCGAAAAGTTAGTGCATGAAATTCCTGTAGAAACAGATGAAGATGTGCTTGCTAGGATCCATGCTGCCTGTTTCCTGGTGCAACAGACACCAAGGATCTTTGGGAGAGGGCAGACTTTCATGCGCCATTACCATGCACGTACTGAGACTGGTAATCGTCACTTTCAACAGTCAGTATGAACCACGTTGTTGTTATATGGTGTTCGCTCTGTATGTCCATAACACAATAATATGCATTTCCGACAACTGGTTCCCCATTTCAATATAATCGGTTGTGGACCCACTATCACCAGTTACAATTTTATCCAGAATGTTTGAGACACCATTTAACTATATACATAAATGATTTGACGGACCGGATGGGCAGCACTCTGCTGTTGTTCACTGATGATTTTGTAGTGTATGGAAAGATGTCGAAGTTGGGTGAGTGCAGGAGGATACAAGATGACTTAGACAAAATTTCTACTTGGTATGATGAATGGTATCTAGCTCTAAATGTAGAAAAATGTAATATGTGGAATAAAAACAGCCACCAGTTGCGGAATGTACTACTCAAAAGCTCTTGTCCTAAGTTTCAGCCCATACAAATGGGACTTCTTCAGAAATCTTACTACTTACAAATATTGGCCCATATTACGCACTTGACCATTGGGCCACTTTGTTGTGTTTGGCCAATGGCCATTCAGCTTGCATTTATGATAGCAGGTTGACGTATTTTTATTTCTTATTGTGACTTCCACAATGTATATATTTCTTTTATAAAATCCTAATTTCTTGAACGTCACGCTTATATATTTCTAGGTAATAAGACTTCTGAAGCATGCCCATTTATGTAGATTGGGATCTAGGTCAAGAGCTTTTGACTACTACCATCCGCAACTGGTGGCTACATATATTACATTTGTACAGTTGTTGTTGCAGCCGTGCTCAAGATCCTAGAAAAATTTAAGTTAGAGCGGATGAGTAGGAAAAATAAACACTTTATGTTCAGATACAGCATTAGTAGTGGCCTGTTGACACAGTCACGTCATTTAAATAAATACCTTTGGGTAACGAAGCAAAGGGATATGAAATGGAACGAGCGTGTGAGGATTGCGGTAGGAAAGTTGGTTAATTGGGAGATTCTAGAAAAGCGTGGTTTACCTGTAAAGGAAACATCATATAGGACGCTAGTGCGACCTATTCTTGAGTGCTGCTCGAGTGTTTGGCATGCGTACCAGGTTGTATTAAAGGAAGACATCGAAGCAATTCAGAGGCAGGCTGCCAAATTTGTTACTGGTAGGTTCGAACAACACGCAGGTGTTGACGGAGATGCTTCTGGAACTCAAGCCTCGCGGGGAAGCCGCGCAGTCTAGGGAGCCTTACCAGGGTTCGGGCGGCTTCCCCTTCGGCGGTTGGAGTCCACTATAGGGCATGGGTGTGTGTGTTGCCCATAGCGGAAGTTAATTAAGTTAGATAAAGTAGTGTAAGCCTACGGACCTATGACATCAGCAATTCGGTCCCACAGCAACTTACCACAAATTTCCAAATTTTTAGAACTCAGATGAGAATCCCAGGACGGAAGGCGACATTCCTATCAAGGAACACTATTGAGAAAATCTAGAAAACTTGCATTCGAAGCTCACTGCAGAACGATTTTGTGTGTAAGGACCACGAAGATAAGATGCGAGAAATTAGGGCCCATACAGACACATTCAGCCAGTCGTCCTTCCCTCGTTCTATTTGCGAGTGGAACAGGAAAGGAAATAACTAGCAGCGGCATGGCGTACCCTGCACCACGCTTCATAAGGTACCCTACGGGACCCAATAACAGCACGAAACACTAATGTGTTCAGGCGGCCGTTCTGCCCGTCACAGAGAATTCATCTTTCACATAGCTATGGATGTCGTGTATGTGTACGGTACATTGAAGCGGGACCATGTCTCTGGGTGCTTCACTGTGCTTTACTTTTTTGTCACAGTTAGAATATGTTTGTTGTTTGTTGTGGTCTTCAGTCCTGAGACTGGTTTGATGTAGCTCTCCGTGCTACTCTATCCTGTGCAAGCTTCTTCATGTCCCAGTATTTACGGCAACCTACATCCTTCTCAATCTGCTTAGTGTATCCATCTCTTGGTCTCCCTCTACGATTTTTACCCTCCACGCTGCCCTCCAATGCCACATTTGTGATCCCCTGATGCCTCAGAACATGTCCTACCAACCGGTCCCTTCTTCTTGTCAAGTTGTGCCACAAACTCCTCTTCTCCCCAATTCTATTTAATACCTCTTCATTACTTATGTGATCTAATCTTCAGCATTCTTCTGTAGCACCACATTTCGAAAGCTCCCATTCTCTTCTTGCCCAAACTACACTCCTGGAAATGGAAAAAAGAACACATTGACACCGGTGTGTCAGACCCACCATACTTGCTCCGGACACTGCGAGAGGGCTGTACAAGCAATGATCACACGCACGGCACAGCGGACACACCAGGAACCGCGGTGTTGGCCGTCGAATGGCGCTAGCTGCGCAGCATTTGTGCACCGCCGCCGTCAGTGTCAGCCAGTTTGCCGTGGCATACGGAGCTCCATCGCAGTCTTTAACACTGGTAGCATGCCGCGACAGCGTGGACGTGAACCGTAAGTGCAGTTGACGGACTTTGAGCGAGGTGGGCATGCGGGAGGCCGGGTGGACGTACCGCCGAATTGCTCAACACGTGGGGCGTGAGGTCTCCACAGTACATCGATGTTGCCGCCAGTGGTCGGCGGAAGGTGCACGTGCCCGTCGACCTGGGACCGGACCGCAGCGACGCAAGGATGCACGCCAAGACCGTAGGATCCTACGCAGTGCCGTAGGGGACCGCACCGCCACTTCCCAGCAAATTAGGGACACTGTTGCTCCTGGGGTATCAGCGAGGACCATTCGCAACCGTCTCCATGAAGCTGGGCTACGGTCCCGCACACCGTTAGGCCGTCTTCCGCTCACGCCCCAACATCGTGCACCCCGCCTCCAGTGGTGTCGCGACAGGCGTGAATGGAGGGACGAATGGAAACGTGTCGTCTTCAGCGATGAGAGTCACTTCTGCCTTGGTGCCAATGATGGTCGTATACGTGTTTGGCGCCGTGCAGGTGAGTGCCACAATCAGGACTGCATACGACCGAGGCACACAGGGCCAACACCCGGCATCATGGTGTGGGGAGCGATCTCCTACACTGGCCGTACACCACTGGTGATCGTCGAGGGGACACTGAATAGTGCACGGTACATCCAAACCGTCATCGAACCCATCGTTCTACCATTCCTAGACCGGCAAGGGAACTTGCTGTTCCAACAGGACAATGCACGTCCGCATGTATCCCGTGCCACCCAACGTGCTCTAGAAGGTGTAAGTCAACTACCCTGGCCAGCAAGATCTCCGGATCTGTCCCCCATTGAGCATGTTTGGGACTGGATGAAGCGTCGTCTCACGCGGTCTGCACGTCCAGCACGAACGCTGGTCCAACTGAGGCGCCAGGTGGAAATGGCATGGCAAGCCGTTCCACAGGACTACATCCAGCATCTCTACGATCGTCTCCATGGGAGAATAGCAGCCTGCATTGCTGCGAAAGGTGGATATACACTGTACTAGTGCCGACATTGTGCATGCTCTGTTGCCTGTGTCTATGTGCCTGTGGTTCTGTCAGTGTGATCATGTGATGTATCTGACCCCAGGAATGTGTCAATAAAGTTTCCCCTTCCTGGGACAATGAATTCACGGTGTTCTTATTTCAATTTCCAGGAGTGTATTTATCGCCCATGTTTCACTTCCATACATGGCTACACTCCATACAGATACTTTCAGAAACGAATCCTGAAACCTAAATATATATTCGATGTTAACAAATTTCTCTTCTTCAGAGTCATTTCCTTGCCATTGCCAGTCTACATTATATATCCTCTCTACTTCGACCATCATCAGTTATTTTGCTCCCCAAATAGCAAAATTCCTTTACAACTTCAAGTGTCTCATTTCCTAATATAATTCCCTCAGCATCACCCGACTTTATTCGACTACATTCCATTATCCTCGTTTTGCTTTTGTTGATGTTCATCTTATATCCTCCTTTCAAGACACTGTCCATTCCGTTCAGCTGCTCTTCCAAGTCCTTTGCTGTCTCTGACAGAATTACAATGTCATTGGTGAACCTCAAAGTTTTTATTTCTTCTCCATGGATTTTAATACCTACTCCAAATTTTTCTTTTGTTTCCTTTACTGCTTGCTCAGTAAACAGATTGAATAACTTCGGAGAGAGGCTACAACCCTGTCTCACTCCCTTCCTAACCACTGCTTCACTTTCGTGCCCCTCGACTCTTATAACTGCCATCTGGTTTCTGTACAAATTGTAAATCGCCTTTCGCTCCCTGTATTTTACCCCTGACTCATTTAGAATTTGAAATAGTGTATTCCAGTCAACATTGTCAAAAGCTTTCTCTAAGTCTACAAATGCTAGAAACGTAGGTTTGCCTTTCCTTACTCTTTCTTCTAAGATAAGTCGTAAGGTCAGTATTGTCTCACGTGTTCCAACATTTCTGCGGAATCCAAATTGATCATCCCCGAGGTTGGCTTCCACCAGTTTTTCAATTCGTCTGTAAAGAATTTGCGTTAGTATTTTGCAGCTGTGACTTATCAAACTCATACTTTGGTAATTTTCACATCTGTCAACACCTGCTTTCTTTGGGATTGGAATTATTATATTCTTCTTGAAGTCTGAGGGTATTTCGCCTGTCTCATACATCTTGCTCACCAGACTGTAGAGTTTTGTCAGGACTGGCTCTCCCAAGGCTGTCAGTTGTTCTAATGGAATGTTGTCTACTCCCGAGGCCTTGTTTCGACTCAGTTCTTTCAGTGCTTTGTCAAACTCTTCACGCAGTATCGTATCTCCCATTTCATCTTCATCTACATCCCCTTCCATTTCCATAATATTGTCCTCATGTACGTCGCCCTTGTATAGTCCCTCTATACACTCCTTCCACCTTTCTGCTTTCCCTTCTTTGCTTAGAACTGGGTTTCCATCTGAGCTCTTGATATTCATACAAGTGTCTCTCTTTTCGCCATAGGTCTCTTTAATTTTCCTGTAGACAGTATCTGTCTTGCCACTAGTGAGATAAGCCTCTACATCCTTACATTTGTCCTCTAGCCATCCCTGCTTAGCCATTTTGCACTTCCTGTCGATCTTATTTTTCAGACGTTTATATTCTTTTTGGCCTGCTTCATTTACTGCGTTTTTATATTTTCTCCTTTCATCAATTAAATTCAATATTTCTTCTGTTAGCCGAGGATTTCTACTAGCCCTCATCTTTTTACCTAGGCTAACATAAAGCAAAAAACACTGAATTAGGTTTGTTTTTAACAAGAGCACGTCTTTGTGATTTCGATTATTACATCACAGTTCAGACTCTGCAAGAGGTGGGATTGCAGAGGTGGTGGCAGTGGTAGGAGGATCAGCGTGAGTGGGTGGACGTTGGGGTGGGGGGGGGGGGAGAACTCTGCGGAAATGGGAAAGGAGGGCTGCTCGGAAGACCAAGGTAGCGAGTATGTGTGTGTGTGTGTGTGTGTGTGTGTGTGTGTGTGTGTGTGTGTGTGTGTGGAGCTATGGCCGGCTTAGGATGTACGACGCGACGCCAGGCGTCCCCGTTCGGCCAGCGCCGGCGCTGCAGCTGGAGCCAGGAAATGGAATTCCAGCGACTTGCCGATGCGATCAGGCGGCAGCCTCCGGCGCCGGAAGACGGCTGCGACGCTGGGTGGCGTTGTGGGAGGCGAGTTGGGGCGGGGGGGGAGTGGGGGGTGTTGATCTGAGGGACGCGGGGCGCGGCGTGGCAGTGCCGCGGCGGCGCCAGTATGGACACACTTGTTATCCCGAGTCACCCGTTCTGGAGAGTTTTCTGCTGTGATTCGACTGTCTTGTGCTAATAGTGCCATCTCAGTGTTTATAGCGTCACAGCCAAAATTAAAGTCATTTCCTCTCTTTTATATTCAGATCAATGATATGGTCATGAAAGCGCCATGTACACACGAAGTGAAATAACGATTAATGTATAAAGTCGTCGTCTGTGGAAGGTCAATGGTCATTATAGACATACCATTGCAGTGAAAACAAGGAGGACAATGATTCTCATGTATGATGTATTATATAAAGACGACGCATTGGCGAAATCGGCCATTGGTACCTTGCCTCGCTATTAGATTGTCTCGATTTTCGTTTTGCTGTAGAGGTTGCTAATTTATGTGTGTTGTCGCACATTAAAGTGTATGTCAGGGTTTAAAATAGTAGATGTGGATGAGTTAACTATATCGTGATTACTTCATTTACCATTACCTTTCCATTTTATTAAAGAGAAACTTTTATAACAATGAAAACAAAGGTCAAGTACACTACTGGCCATTAAAATTCCTACACCAAGAAGAAATGCAGATGATCAACGGGTATTCATTGGACAAATATATTATATTAGAACTGACGTCTTACTACATTTTCACGCAATTTGGGTGCATAGATCCTGAGAAATCAGTACCCAGGACAACCACCTATGGCCGTAATAACGGCCTTGATACGCCTGGGCATTGAGTCAAACAGAGCTTGGATGCCGTCTACAGGTACAGCTGCCCATACATCTTCAACACGATACCACAGTTCATCAAGAGTAGTGAGTGGCGTATTGTGACGAGCCAATTGCTGGGCCACCATTGACCACACGTTTTCAGTTGGTGAGAGATCTTGAGAATGTGCTGGCCAGGGCAGCAGTCGAACATTTTCTGTATCCAGAAAGGCCCGTACAGGACCTGCAAGATGCGGTCGATCATTATCCGGCTGAAATGTAGGGTTTCGCATGGATCGAATGAACGGTAGAGCCACGGGTCGTAACACATCTGAAATGAAACGTCCACTGTTCAAAATGCCGTCACTGCGGACAAGAGGTGACCGAGACGTGTAACCAATGGCTCCCCATACCATCACGCTGGGTGATACGCCAGTATGGCGATGACGAATACACGCTTTCAATGTGCATTCACAGAGATGTTGCCAAACACGGATGCGACCATCATCATTCTGTAAACGGAACCTGGATTCATCCGAAAAAATGACGTTTTGCCATTCGTGCACCCAGGTTCGTCGTTGAGTACACCATCGCAGGCGCTCCTGCCTGTAATGCAGCGTCACGGGTAATCGCAGCCATAGTCTCCGAGCTGATAGTCCATGCTTTTGCAAACGTCGTCGAACTGTTCGTGCAGACGGATGTTGTCTTGCAAACGTCCCCATCTGTTGACTCAGGGATCGAGAAGTGGCTGCACGATACGTTACAGCCACGCGTATAAGATGCTTTTCATCTCGACTGCTAGTGATACGAGGTCGTTGGGATCCAGCATGGCGTTCCGTACTACCCTCCTGAACCTAACGATTCCATATTCTGCTAACAGTCATTGGATCTCGACCAACGCGAGCAGCAATGTCGTGATACGATAAACTGCAATCACAATATTCTACAATCCGACCTTTACCAAAGTCGGAAACGTGATGGTACACATTTCTCCTCCTTACACGAGGCATCACGGTAACATTTCACCAGGCAACGCTGGTCAACTGCTGGTTGTGTATGAGAAATCGGTTGGAAACTTTCCTCATGTCAGCACATTGTAGGTGTCGCCACCGACGCCAACCTTGTGTGAATGCTCTGAAAAACTAATCATTTGCGTATCACAGCATCTTCTTTCTGTCGGTTAAATTTCGCGTCTGTAGCACGTCATCTTCGTGGTGTAGGAATTTTAATGACCAGTAGTGTATTTAAATACGGAAACTTCTCATTTGGTAAAGGAATCAGTTCGACAATATAATTTTTCAATCTTTAATTGCAACAGAACCTGCAGTCACTTCCTTCCGTCCTTTCGTCATGAGTCCGGTTGTCTTTTCGAACTTCAAGATTCACAGAGTTAAAGTCAATAATACCGTGAGCTGTTGCTATTTTGAAAATAACTGTAAAGAAAAGCCTTGAGATTTTCGGCAAGTTTAAATTTTTATAAGAGGCAGAATTCAATAACTAAGTTAAGTATAAATTCTGGCGCCAGTTACTACGTTTGTCGTTGCCACAGCATAAGTGGGTAGAACGAAATATTTTATGTGCCGATTGATAACTGAGTTTATTAAATTAGAAATAAAGAAAGAAAGTAAAACCCCAATTTCCGTGTAGTGCCGGCAAAGTTTCTAATAAACCAACATCATCTTAATACCTTTGCGTACCGAAAGTAATTGACAAAAGGTGAAAATACAATGTGTAATGGATATGAGTGCGCATATAGAAATATCTGTACTTATACCCATTACACTCTGTATTTTCTCCTTTCATCAATTAAATATATCAGTTACTTATTACTCCACTTATAACTATTACATTCTGTACTTCCTCTTTCCATTAGTTACTTGTCCATTGCACCCTATAATGGATAAGTCAATTACTTGGTGACTGAGGAGGGTGTAATGAGCAATATTACATCAGTATTTGCCTCAGATACAGACTAAAACTTATAGTGAATACAAATATTATGTTTTTAGGTTGGTTAGTATCTCATAGTACATGTGGCAAGATGTTTATTTTATTCTGGGCAGCAGGTTAAGTATTAAAGTGTGGACTGACAGGCGTAGTCGATTTAGTGCTTCAGTATGACGAAGCCCAAAACATCTCGTCGTAACGTTTCTGATGTGTTTGTGGGAAGACTGTTTGACAAAGAGAAAAAACAGCCAACCTGGTAACGTGTGTAGATAGTAAGGTATCACAAATAAAAATATCTACATTTATACCCTTTATAATCTGTATAAAAAAATGTAGCAAATGGAGCAGGCAAGAGGGAATGAAGGTATCTAAACAATGAGACTGGTAGAAACTGCAAAATGACCAAACAGAAACTGCTAGATTGGCAAATGCAAGATTGTAGATGACAGACAGAATATGAAGGAGACCTTTGGACAAAAGAGGGGCAGCTGTATGTATCTCAACAGCTCTGATAACAAGCCAATAGTAAGTAAAGAATGGAAAGCTGGAAGGTGGAAGGAATCTAGAGAACTGCTATACGACGGAAATCGAAAGCAATATTGTCAAAAAGGAGGAAGAAGTTCGAGTTCCATAGAAATATAGATAGAGCGCGTGCAACATTACATGGCCAGTAGCTGTGCAGAAGGCGCGATGGGGTGAGGAAAAACGATAGTGGTAGCGGTCTCTGTTGCGGGCGGGGCAGCGCCGTGGGAGGGGCGTAGTTCTATAACCGAAGCCTTAGCATGAACACCTAGCGCGCAGAACTTGTAAGTTAATAGTCAGCGAGTCTGCAAAGCACCATTATTACCGGACTACGCCAGTACGACAAACAATTCGACAAGGCAACCGCTTATTGTTAAGACTACAATGGGTACAGGATTACACTGGAATTGGGTCGATTTACATTCGCCTGTCTTGTACACCAGTTTTTCTTTCTCTTGTTGCCATGCTAGTTTACACAGTTTCACATCACTAACATGCTAATGCAGCTGCAATTGCAACAAAATCCTGAAACAGTCTACTACTAATGAAACAATTGAGGACAGGTGAAGATCAGTAACTTATAAAAACTCATGCTTGGTATAAACCGAAAGTGTGATTTATTCATTTATGGTCTTACAAAATCGCTTGGTATAAACCGAAAGTGTGATTTCTTCATTTATGGTCTTACAAAATCCGTACTATTTCTTATTTCATGATAGTCCTTGGCAGAATCATTTTAATTTACTGAAAATGTTCCAGTTACTCGTATATTGCTGTAGAAAAGAACGTTATGCATGTTAGCTACGTGCCAAAATACTCTCCGCTTTCCACAAAATCTGAGGTGGCTGCGATGGGAGTTTCCTCTGTGAGAACGATAATGTGTTTCTGCGCACTGGTCAGGTAATCATGTGCGATCTCTACACGCGCAACAATACTAGTACGATTTAGAAGACACACTGAAGAAAGGCAACCCTACCATTATAGGATTTGCGTACTTATAGTAAGCTTTTGAATTTGTTTAATGGAATACACTCTTTGAAGTTCTGAAGGTAGCAGAAATGAAATACAAGGAAAGACAGGGTATTTACAACTTGTACAGACCCAGACTGCAATTGTAATAGATAACTGTTACAATATGGAAACAGAGGTTCAGATGGGAGTGAGACAAGATGTAGCCTATCGCTGATGTTATTCAATATGTACATGTATCAAACAGTAGCGGAATCCAAGGAGAAATTGGGAGAGGGAATTAAATTTCAATGAGAAGAAATAAAAGCTTCCATGTTTGCCTACGACACTGTAATTCCGTCGCCGACATCAAAAGTTCCTGGAAGAGCAGTTGACTGGAATTGGATCGTGTCTCGAAGAGACGTTGCAGATGAACATCTACGAAAGTAGTGTAAGGGTAATGTAACTTATTGGATTTAAAATTAGGTGATGTTGAAGGAATTATATTATGAGATGAAACATTAAACGCAGGGGCTGCCGAGATCTTAAGCTTTTGCTTTTCACTACGTTAGCTATATTAGAGAAAAATATTCTGTGAACGTTTCTAGCAGGAAGGGGCCGCCTACATTTTACTCCTGCACTTCATACAAAGTGAGCTAAAACAGAGTAAAATATTTTATAAATGTAACTTACAGAATATTTTAATTAACGGATTGTGAGTTTTCAATCATAGGTCGAACTCACGTTGGTAGTTTGTGCAGAAACCAGTATTCATTTGACATAATAAAATACGACTATAAAGAAATATGTTCAGTCAAAAGCTATTCCGTCGGTTAGTACTGTCAGAGAAAGACATACCACAAAATGCAGAAACCAAATGGACTGAAGAAAGAAAACTAGCCCACGGAGAGAGAATGACACCAACATGAAAGATCAGAAAATCTAATCTAAACGCAGTGCGTGAGCCAACGAAATCCATACCCAAATAATAATAAAAAATAATAATATGACACAAGCGTCTCTGAAGTATATACTGCTTCCTCCTGTATGTACCTAAAACAAAGACCATGAAGCCCAAAAGTAGGCAAAGCAGCCGACAGATTTGAGTTCATGGGTGCACATGGGTGGAATACTAGAAAAGAGCAATCAGACCACAAAGGAAACTTCAGACAAAACAGAAATCTCGTACGACTTGGAACCCGTACCAAATTTAACTAATAAGAGATGCTGAACATATGCAAAGAAGTGTACTGCTTAAGAAAAAGGCCATTACGGAATAATTTGCGTCTGTCTTCAGTGTTTGCAAGATCAATTCTTTCAGCATCTCCAATGGCTCAAACAGACCTTTGACCATTCATGCTGCCCCTTTTTTTGGTATACGTTCAATATCCCTTGTTAGTCCTATTTGGTACAGATTGCACATACTCGAGAAATATTCCTGAGTGGGTCGTACGAGTTTGTCGTAGACGGTAATCCTTCGTGGAGTGAGTGTTCATTTCTAGTATCCCATTCATGCACTGAAGTCTACCGCCTGCTTCACCTACCTCGGAGTCTACGTGGCTGTTCCATTTCATATTTCTTCCAATTGTTATAGCCAGGTATTTGCATGAGTTGACCGATTCCAGTTGTGACTCACTGATATTGTAGCCATAGGACACTACTTTTTTTCGTTTTTTACAGTACACGATTTTGCACCCTGAACTTTAAAACCATGTTGTCAATCTTTGCACCACTTTAAAATATTAAAATATTTGTGCAACTTGTTTCAGGGGCTGTAGGTAACTGCGTCATTTGTGAAATATCTGAGGTTACTATTAATAGTTAATACGAAACATGAGCAGCGTAAGTCCCCCCAAACACTTCTCTGTGGCATAGATAACATGCTGCGTTGTTCCTCCCCCCCCCCCCCCCCCTCCACCCTCTCCCCAAAAACTTTTGAGTGCAGTCACAAACTACTCTTCATATTCCATACTACCGGACTTTCGATAATAATCGTATGTGTGGTACTTAGTCAAACGCTTTTCTAAAGTCAAATATGTACTGGCAGCTGCCAGACTGCCTTGATCCATGGATCTCAGTAAGTCATGTGAGAAAAGTCCGAGTTGTATTTAACATCATAGATGTTACCGGTAGTATATCTGTTCTGGTTGGCATGGATGAGGTCATTCTGTTCAGATACTGCACTATATTTGAAATCACAATATCTTCTAAGATTCTACAACAATTTTGTATTGAGAATACTGTACAGTAGTTGCGTGCTTCATTCTGCTGCCCCCTTGTGAACGGTTTTGACGTGTGCTTACTTCCAACCACAGGACACGGTTTCTTATTCGAGAGAATTACAATAGATTAATGTTAAAAGAGGGGCTAACTGAGGCGCATATAAGGTACAGAATGGCTTAGAAATCCCATGAGCCCTTTTAGCTGCCACGCACCATAAAACGCTTGCGGAGTACAGATGCAGATGAAGAAGTAGGTAGCATTCTCCGTCGTAGACGGACCGCATTATACCGGATTCCGATCATTCTTGGTTCGACAACGACGTAATCCATACTTCTACTTTTCTCTCTTTCCTGCTGACGGGTGAATTTTCGCCGTCTGACACCGTTTCGCGAGAGAAATCGTGACGCAGATATCTGATGGAGCGCCAGGGAGACGCCATTGAGCGGCGCGGGCAGGGCGGCGGAGAGTGCCGGGAATGACTGTGGGGGGCGGGGGGCGGCGGTAGGTAACTGATGTGGCGCGTGCGACGCCTCCCAAGCACGGCGCCGGCCGCCGGCCGACTTCCTGCGGGGGGCGGGGGGCGGCGTCGCGTCGCCTGATTAATGCCGCCTCCAGCGCACGCTCCGCCGCCGCTTATCTCGCAGCTACCTGCCGGAGCCGGCGACGCTCCGACCAGATTCGCATTCTTTGAAATATGTATCCTGACTCACGAACGATAGTTCCTTCCTACTTTCTCGGAAAGTTAATTTTGCGGTGAAAGTCAGGCGAAGCGCAAGTAGATACATTTCGTGTGTGCCTATTCGCTAATTATCCCGTGTTGTCTGTGCTCTATGTGGCCCCAATCCCTTTCGACATTACCACCCCTGTGCATCGGAGGTTCGAGTCCTCCCTCGGGCATGGGTGGGTGTGTTGTACATAGAGTAAGTTAGTTTAAGTGAGATTAAGCAGTGTGTAGGCTTAGGGACTGAAGAGCTCAGCAGTTCGGTCCCATAAGAACTTACCACCACCCCTGTGGGGGTGGAACTTCAAGCCCCTCTTACATGTCTTAAACTACAGATAGCCAACTGTAAACCGCTCGCAGTAGATATTTCAGACAGCAGCGTCTGCTTCTGCCTCTCAGAACAAGAACTTATAAGTTGCAGGGAATGTAACTCAGACCCGACTGTAAAAGGCAACTAACAGCATTGCCACTCACAGGGATGAGCCATGCTGGCTCCCCTCGATTCCTCTTTGGAGCTCCTGGGTGCCTATTCTGTATCTTTCCGCCATTGTGCCGATCGTTTCGGTACTCAAGAGCACCGAACGGTCTAGTACTCGAATTATTGCCCCTGCATTATTCAGTATGCATTTCGGAAGCGATACCGTTCGGGTCTAGAGAACCGAAGCGCTGTTGTCGGCTTGTGTCGCGCAAGCCAATCAAAACTAAGCGGCTGCAGATCCACGCACGCGCACTGCAGCGCGCACAGCGCCGCGAACGCAAAGCGGCTAGCAGACGACACAGGCGCGCTAGTTTTCGAAGTACCGAAAATTGTGTTTGCGTTGCCATTCCATCGAGCTGACGCGCCCCCCTTCATCGCTCTTGTCTCCTCCTTAACAGTATCAGGCGCAGTATATCCATTTCCATGATTCTCAGCTGAAATGCATAAAAATTTTAACAGTTTCCCTGATCGCATGTTTCCACGCATGCATAATAATGATAGCGTATCTGACTGTATTCTGCAGATTGTCGTAAATGCCGCATTATGTCATCTTATTATCATTCACACTGACATCGAGTTTAGGGTTTTACGTTTCAGAAAATGAGTTAGGAATAGTGTGTAGTACCACATTGTACTAATACATCTATAAAAACACCCGAAAAATTGATTCTCAGAGTTTCAAAGAATATGAAGGGAAACAGAATGTGGTTATAGCTCGCTCGTAGAGATCCAAATGATTAAGTAGCCCTCTTCCCTGTATGATACGTCAACGATTTGTGTCTTAAAAACGAAATTGAAAAAACGCATTTTCGAGAGCTCCGGCAGTTCGTCGAATTTTATTATATGGATCTCATGAATGAAAATATTTCGTATATGGTGCTACAGTCTAAAGATATTACGGCTGAGATCTTTCATCTCTGTCTACTGTTGTTGAGGATTCTATCGCAGATAAATGCTTGTGACGAGCAAGATTATGAAGATGACTGCTGCTACTTACATTGTCAGTCATTTAAGTTGTGTTCTTAGATTCCTGTCTAACTGCATACTCGGAAATCACTACATATTTCGAAAAAATTGTGAGTTATTTCTGACAAGAAAAAATATAAAGGCCACTGTCGGTTGTTTCACTCACAGCAATTTCATCTCCAGCAATTTCATATTTCGTTTTTTAAACACACAGAAATCACGAAATCATTGCTGAGGAAGAGCGCTCTTACATGTAAGTAGTAACGAATACTGCAGAAAAATCCTAACTTACACGAATAACAATGTCTCACAACGTGTTGCATATACGAAGAGGGAAAAAAAATTGATTTGTACTCATCCGTGATCGCACCTGTGTTCTTTCGTATCGCATTCCCACGAGCTAACCACTTTTTTTTTTTAAGTTGATCTCATTTTGTTCTATATTGTTCGTTGAATCTGTTCGGGGCGGACGTCCGATGACACCCGTTCAGCTTCTTCGGTGATCTTTTCACTCAGTTTTTTTTTTTTTTAATTACATCTGGCCGAGCAAGCTGAGCTACCGTGCCGGCGCTTGGCCACGCCAAACAACAGAAACGCAACGCTCAATTCTTGTACTATTTCGTAGAGGGACATAGGCTGACTTCACTGCCAAACGGTACTGCGTAAGCCATAAATGCGTGATAGTTTAGAAGGTTCCCAATATCAGGCTTCACATAATTACTTTCCAGTGTTACTTGAAAGTTGTAAACACGTTTCGATAATTACTAACTAAACCATTTGTGGGAAAAAGTACACAAAGTCACTAGTAAAGTCAGTTCACACTCATGTAATATACGTGAGCAGAGCAGATGTCTTGATATTGAATGATCTTTAAACTCTTATTTTCGTAAAAATAACACGTATTTTGATAGAATATTGACTGAAAACTTTTTTTATGTAATAATTCACAGTAACAACCTAACCTAAGCATATTTCTAACAAACGAAAATAGTCTATTTTGAACTCAATTTCCAACCGGATTCGTCTAAAGCTAAAACCGCTAAATATGTTTAAAATAACAAATTATAGGTGTACATAAACCACAGCTCACCGATCGACAGGGCCACACTGAAATCGAAAATCTCTCGGTACAATTGTCGTAAAATCGGTGGGAGGACCGTTCGGTAACAGGTCTGAGAAGCTTACTGAATAGGATGTTCGGATAATGAACCGAAAATGACGTCACTACCGAGACTAACCGACTACACCGATCGGTATGAACGATACAGAGACCTTTCAAGCTTGAGTTCCGCCAAGTGGCGCTTCGGCTCTTGTCGTGCTTGCTATTTCTCATTTGGGAACAGTTGGCAGGTTAATCGGCTGCGTACCTTTCTAGAGCTATTTGCGTATTGCTTATGTGATCCGTTCTTGCTGACTTTCTTGTATCGCCGATTCGTGACCTTGGTGGATAAAACTTGTGGCTGTGGTTCTGTTGGGTTGCCTCCCGCTACGTAATTGGGTGGTGCTCTGGCCTCCATTGCTCTGAGTTGGCTTAATGTCTTGCTACCAGCTTACTGTCTAATTTTGTCAGTGTCTCATTAATGTGTACTTCTTATTTGTAAGAGGTTTTTGAGTACAGCCCAGCTTGCAGGGTGTGCTGTGTAATGGCTTGCTGATCTTAAACATTTGTTTAACTATGTCATTAGTGTAAAATGTTTTTCTAGACACTTTTAAAAGGTTATCTTTATAAACTCTGTATTTATTGTGGTCATTACCTGGTTTTTAATGAAGTTTGTTATTGAACTATGAGATGTCCTGGTGCACACCAACTATGCATGTTTGTTCACGTGTCAATAAGGTTACTGTATTTGTATTATTTAAGGTAAGCTCGACGGTGCGGACATTTTGTCCACGTCGATGTCCTTCCTGTTTTCCTGTTCTTAAGTGTCCATAGTTGAGTTCCGTATATTCAAGCACATCTTAAGTAAATTTAATGAGGTCATTTTGGCTCTTTGTTGCATATTTCGGTTTTTTCTCCCTATAAAAGCTCAGGTAATTCGACGCTACTAGGGGTTGGAGAGATCAAGACACGTTCATAAGATCTATCGACCTGGAAAAAGTGTTCAACAGTGTAAAATGCTAGTTCGAAACTTTGAGAAGCTATAGGGAGAGACAGGTAATATACAATATGTACAAGAGCCAAGAGGGAGGAACAAGAGTGGACGACCAAGAACGCAATGCTCGGAAAAATAAAAGAGAGGTTCAGGAGTGGAATTAAAATTCAAGGTGAATTGATGTCGATGATAAGATTTTCTGATGACGTTCCTACCCTGATTGAAAGTGAAGAAGAATTACATGATCTCGTGAATAGGATGAACAGTCTTATGAGTACAGACTATGGGTTGAAAGTAAATCGAAGAAAGACGAAAGTAATGAGAACTGGCATAATTGAGAACAGTGAGAAACGAAACATCAGGATTGATGGTCATGAAGTAGATGAAGTTAAGGAATAAGCAGTAAGATAACCTATGACGGTTGGAGCAAGGATGATATCAAAAGCAGATTATCACTGGCAAAATGGGCATTCCTGGCGAAGAGAAATCTAGTAGCATCAAACATAGGCCTTAATTTTAGAAAGCAATTTCTGAAAATGTACCGTTTAGAGCACAGTATTGCATGGTAGTGAAATATGGCTTATGCGAAAACCGGAACAGATGTGGCGCTACAGAAGAATATTGAAAATTGGGTGGACTGATAAGATAAGGAATGAGGAGGTTCTGCACAAAGTCGGAGAGGAAAGGAGTATGTGGTAAACACTGACAAGGAGAAGGGACAGGATGACAGAACATCTGTTAAGACATCAGGGAATTACTACCATGGCACTAGAGGGAGATGTAGAGGGCGAAAATTATAGAGGAAGACAGAGATTTGAGTACATCCAATATGTAATTGAGGACGTAGGTTGCAAGTACCATTCTGAGATGAAGGGTTGGCACAGGAGAAGAATTCATGGCGACCGGCATCAAACCAGTCAGAAGTACTCAATAAAACGTTGGAGAGAAATAATCAGGGGCCTTTCATTAGGTTTTTTGGATTTAGTTATTTAACTTATGTACCTTTGACATTTATGTATATTCTTCATGCGGAACTCATTGTGGGTTCCTGTCTCTTGTGGCGATGTTGGTCGTTGTGTACTTGTGCGAGGCGAGCACCAGGGACGAGCGTTAGTGAAGTGCAGCTTGCATTGAATCGCTGCGCCATGGCTCCATCGCGTGTTTTATACACCACTGTGGCGGTTTGATTCCAGCCTCCCTTCCGGTGTCTTGGCCGGTGCTCCTCCGAGGTATCTGAGTTCAGTTTCTTGCCTTGTTCTATCCTACGTTGGAAACCATTAACTTTTCTGGCGGCTACGAATTTTATTTTAGTTAATTCGGGGTGAGAAGTACCTCTTCTTCTCCAAGCAATTCTGTTACTAACATCAGGGCAAGTTTGAGTTTATTTCACTTACATTGTATGAAACCTCCCCTTACAAAAATATATGAATGATTGTGCTGATAAACCCCTTACGTTATTTGATTTTCCAACAGCTGAGTAAAACTGAACGTGCACAGACATTTATCTCTTTACTTATTCAGATCATCAATAAACTGACACACAATATTTTTAGCACAACGCAATCTGTCTTCCAATAATCCCTACAAAAGAATTGCCCTGACTCACAATAACCTATACCTCTCATGAATCACTTACCTCACAAAAATCTTCGTTACTCGAACTACTGCAATACAGCGAGCGCCAATACTGCCAGCTAAATAAAAGATTCTAACTACTGAAGTCACTAACTACTGATAGGCTTAGTTAGCAAATGAATGATTTTGATAGAGAACAAACAATATATTTACCTTAATAGTGTTCAAAAGTCATTATACACTCCTGAAAATTGAAATAAGAACACCGTGAATTCATTGTCCCAGGAAGGGGAAACTTTATTGACACATTCCTGGGGTCAGATACATCACATGATCACACTGACAGAACCACATGCACATAGACACAGGCCTGTGGAACGGCTTGCTATGCCATTTCCACCTGGTGCCTCAGTTGGACCAGCGTTCGTGCTGGACGTGCAAACCGCGTGAGACGACGCTTCATTCAGTCCCAAACATGCTCAATGGGGGACAGATCCGGAGATCTTGCTGGCCAGGGTAGTTGACTTACACCTTCTAGAGCACGTTGGGTGGCACGGGATACACGCGGACGTGCATTGTCCTGTTGGAACAGCAAGTTCCCTTGCTGGTCTAGGAATGGTAGAACGATGGGTTCGATGACGGTTTGGATGTACAGTGCACTATTCAGTGTCCCCTCGACGATCACCAGTGGTGTACGGCCAGTGTAGGAGATCGCTCCCCACACCATGATGCCGGGTGTTGGCCCTGTGTGCCTCGGTCGTATGCAGTCCTGATTGTGGCGCTCACCTGCACGGCGCCAAACACGCATACGACCATCATTGGCACCAAGGCAGAAGCGACTCTCATCGCTGAAGACGACACGTCTCCATGCGTCCCTCCATTCACGCCTGTCGCGACACCACTGGAGGCGGGCTGCACGATGTTGGGGCGTGAGCGGAAGACGGCCTAACGGTGTGCGGGACCGTATCCCAGCTTCATGGAGACGGTTGTGAATGGTCCTCGCCGATACCCCAGGAGCAACAGTGTCCCTAATTTGCTGGGAAGTGGCGGTGCAGTCCCCTACGGCACTGCGTAGGGTCCTACGGTCTTGGCGTGCATCCGTGCGTCGCTGCGGTCCGGTCCCAGGTCGACGGGCACGTGCACCTTCCGCCGACCACTGGCGACAACATCGATGTACTGTGGAGACCTCACGCCCCACGTGTTGAGCAATTCGGCGGTACGTCCACCCGGCCTCCCGCATGCCCACTATACGCCCTCGCTCAAAGTCCGTCAACTGCACATACGGTTCACGTCCACGCTGTCGCGGCATGCTACCAGTGTTAAAGACTGCGATGGAGCTCCGTATGCCACGGCAAACTGGCTGACACTGACGGCGGCGGTGCACAAATGCTGCGTAGCTAGCGCCATTCGACAGCCAACTCCGCGGTTCCTGGTGTGTATGGTGGGTCTGACACACCGGTGTCAATATGTTCTTTTTTCCATTTCCAGGAGTATATATATATATATATATATATATATATATCAGTTCATGACATTCAGTCTTAATAATTTACTCTCTCTGATGGATACACGTCGAGATCATCCGCTATCAAAACTCCGCCATCTCTCTCCCCACATCCACCACTGCTGGCGGCTCACCTCCTACTGCGCAACGCTACGCGGCGTTCACATACAACTACCCAACGCTACAATAGCGAATATTACAACAATGCCAACCAGCCACAAACTGCACTCAGCACAGCCAGTGATTTTCATACAGAGCGCTACATGGCGTTACCAATATAAAAACCTAAACAGCCTACTTACAATTGTAATTTTTTTTCTGTTGTAACCAATGTTAACCTGGTAACTTACTGCAATTCATTGTGCTTCCTTGTCAGTTATTTAATTGTCAGTATAAACTAAATTTTTTACTTGAGTTCTTGTAATTGCTAGCAATCGCTCTTTTGACCTTATACAAATTGGGGCTGAATAATTATTTTGTTCCCGTTCTGGGGACTTGGTTTTTTATTGTTAACGATATTTTTAAGGGCGTTTTACTCGCCGTTTGATAAAACCATTGAGTACTTTTACTACTGTCAAACAAGAACTCTTCTTAAATCTATTTGCTAGTCCTATCTTCCTGCTGTTCTGAACGTTCTACTTGTGTAATTGTATTGCTTTGTAACGAGTTTCATTCATGGTGTTCACTAATTGTTTAAAGGTTCCTTGTTTGCCTTAAAACAAACTTGCAGATATGTGTGAATAAGTTGTCGTAACAGATTGTTAATATTCTAGTAATTGACACTGAATGCAGTTATTGTTCAAGTAATGGAAGATATCCATATTGAGTCCAGGCCTCTCACGCTTATCCAGTATCCCTCTGGTTTAGTATCCCAGAGCATTCAAAGGGGATCTAAATCAATAAGGAGACTGAGCAAGGTGGACAGGAGTTTCGACATGATTTAGAACAGGTTAAAGTTTAACAGTGGAATATACAAGGTTACAATTATTCAACTATATGAAATAAAATCGTCATAACTTCTGAACGGTTTACATTAGACGTTCAAACTGCACGGTTGGCTGTGGGACATGAGGGGAATAAGTATGCGCTGCATGGTTTGGTTCAGCGACGAAGCCCACTTTCATTTAGATGCATCCGACAATAACCAAAAGCCGGCCGGTGTGGCCATATAGTTCTAGGCGCTTCAGTCTGGAGCCGCTTGATCGCTACGGTCGCAGGTTCGAATCCTGTCTCGGGCATGTGTATGTGTGATGTCCTTAGGTTAGTTAGGTTTAAGTAGTCCTAAGTTCTAGGGGACTGATGATCTCAGAAGTTAAGTCCCATAGTGCTCAGAACCATGTGAACCATTTGAATAACCAAAATTGGGGCATTTGGGGAAATGAGAATCCGCATTTCGCAATCGAAAAGTCTCTTCATCCCTAATGGGTGACTGTGTGGTGTGCAATGTCAAGTACCGGAAAAATCGGTGCGATATTCCTTGATGGCACGGTGATTTTTAAAAAACAATTCTTTTCTTTTTTAACGTATGTCGACTTTCCAGCAAGATTTTGTTGCTTCCCTCGTTATTCATACCAGCTTATCATTTCTGAACGTAGTTACGGAATTCGTGCTTCTCTCCAGCGTATCATCATTTCCTGCTTGTCTAGGGGTTCCCCCGAGTCCTTCTGCGAGGCAGTTAGATACATCATTACTTTAAACACCACCAAATTGTAAAACAAAAACATTACCACATGTCTGACAGATAGCAGTTTGCTCCTCTTATTTTCCGCAAGTTAACCAGGCAGAGTGGGTTCTGGTCTGGACAGATGAGCACGTAGGCATCTGCAGAGAACTCTCTTCAAATAATAGAGTTAAATTGAATTCACATTAATATAGTCTCTGATTCGCAAAACGTTTGGGCTCGTCCGAGTCCTACTGCCAGGCAATTAGCCAGCCAAGGTAGTGATGGGAAGCTGTCATTCTTGATGTCAGAACGAAGCCCGAAAAATCAGGGTGGACAGGAAAGCGTTTACGTTTATTTATATATATAAATATTTAAATATATATAATGAGAATTTAAATAAAAAGAAATAAATCAGTTTCTATTTGGAAATTTATTTTAATATTGATCATTGAAATTTCAGCATATTAAACTTGATTCATAACTAAACTGGTGCCTTATTTAGGATTGTGAAAATGTGAGTTTGTAATCTTATGGAACATGTCAAATATGGAGCCAAGATTGGGAGACTGCATACAACACTGCATTCATAAAATAACACACAAAGAACGTTGAAACATGTGCAAGAGGAAATTAACCACAACCAACCAATTTAATTTTCACCCAAAGAAGTTACGTTCGTAGCGCAATCCTGTCCGTCATGTAATTACCACACACTGGTATACTAAATTCATACTAACTCTATGTGAAATCTTCCCGAAAAGAATAGCTGAGGGCTACTTTGATGATTACACCACATGCTTCACGTGGTCAACTTGGTTTACGCAAAGAGTGTAACTCCACAATGATTTTGATAATTAAAATAAATTAGATCAAAAAGCAATTTACAAAAGAAAAACTTCGAACTGGTTACTATCGTCTTACTATTAATCTGATGGGCCAAACAATTGTATAAGCACGTGGTACTGGTCTCACAAAGTACACCCCACATGGGTTGAACATAAAGAAAAGTTGCTATATTGAAAAATATTGTCAAGACGAGACATTATAATCTCACGCACATTCGCATTTAAGATTGATGATCTTAGTTAGAGTTACTGATCAATACGTGGTTCCACTTTACTCACAAAGTAGTGACAAAGCAACTAGTGGTAGATATTCTGAACTTCACACTCGAAATACACTGCATTGCAATTTAAGATAACATTAGATATTTTAGATCCAAACCTGAAATAAAGGTGATTAAATTTTCATTTAGGCTGGACTTAAGAAATCCATTGTCCTACGGACTTAGTAGACACGCGCTTAGCCGGAGATCTTACCACTCCAGACGCTCGCTGCGGACAGACTGACCTGGGCTTCTACCAAGGGTGCTTCCGTATACAAAACGGAAGTGACCAGAGAGGCAGCTTCCTATACCAACATGACAAGGGACGGACAGTACCATACTAAGGATAGAAACCTCTTTGCTTTTAGAAAGCGTAGCTACCTGTTCCGACGTTGGTCTTACTGTTCTCTAGCAGACAGGCTTGTCTGCTACCATGCAGCATGCAACTAGAAATACATTTGCTCATTCATCCTCTCACACAGAAGGAAGGGTGATGACAGTATCTTATCATATACAGTATATAAAAGAAAGCGGATGTAGGTTCCATATGAGACTGTGCGACATGAATTACATATAAACTGTGTTTTAAAGTGTAGTAGTGTGACAGATCGTTCTTGTTTATACGTAAAAGTAACACGTTTCACTGCTCAGTCTCCTCCCAGATAGTCAGAAACACCACGGTAAATTTAGAAGAGGAATTTATGCCGTAAATGACAACAGATTTAAGAAATTAACATGAAAGGGATCCAACAGAGACCTTTCAATCTGCCATCTGACAAACCAAGCGAGGTACGTAGTGCTGAGTCCAAACATAATATTTTCCTTTATTTACGTTTTACGGTGGTCTTTCCCGTTACCGCTGGGACTTGATTTCAGTTTTGCTTGATGTATGAAGTCGGTGAAAGGTATCTGGGTGTCAAGATACACTACAGATGTAGAATCCTCGTAGGCCAACTGGCTTTCTGTTTCGTTATACAAAGCGTATAAATATATCCACGTCATTTGCCAGTATGATGCGTGAAATGGGATCGCATACAAATGAGTATGTGGTAAACAATCAGACGAATTTACCACGCGGAAGTAATATTCTAAGAATCTGATTGATCTCATTTTTCTTTATTTTCAGATTTTGACGGCCAAGGCACCTGCATTTCCCTTATCCTGCTGAGCCACAGTATCGCACAGCTCATTTTAAGAAGGAATAAAACCAAACAGATGAATAGTCGGAGAAAAATTATCAAACATTTTGGAAGGAGGCTGTTGTTATTGTGCTGCTGAGTTCGAAGGGTGGTTTAATGCAGCTCTCCATGCTGCTATGATACGTGCTACCCTCTACATCTTTGCATAACTATTGCACCCTATATCCTTTTTAACATGGTTATTGTACTTTATTGTACTCATCTCGTGGTGTCTCTGCACAATTCGTCCCCCTCTCCACCCCCCCATACCCCCGCCGGTTAACATCGAAATCTAACTCCTTTCCATTACGTAACTGACGATTTCCATATGCCTCAGGATGTGTCTTATCAAGCGATCCCTTCTTTTAGTCAAATTCTTCCTCAAAACTCTTCTTTCACCAGCTACTTTCAGTAAATCATCATTACTATTTGCTTATCCTTCTAACTTTATGCGTTCTCTTTAGCACTACATTTCAAAAGCTTGTATTATCTTCTCGTTTGAACTACTTACCTATCATGGTTCACCTTCAAACTAAGTTACAGTCCAAGTAAACACCTCAAAAAGGCACTTCTTTTCATCTAAATTTGTGTTCAGTGTTAACAAATCTCTTTTTCTGAAACATTTTTCTCGCTCCTGCCAGTTCGCATTTAATGTTCTAAAAATGGATCAAATGGCTTTGAGCACTATGGGACTTAACATCTGAAGTCATCAGTCCTCTAGACTTAGAACTACTTAAACCTAACTAACCTAAGGACGTCACACACATCCATGCCCGAGGCAGGATTCGAACCTGCCACCGTAGCAGCAGCGCGGTTCCAGACTGAAGCGCCTAGAACCGCTCTGCCACATCGGCCGGCATTTAATGTTCTCTCTAATTCAGCCAGCATTAGTTATTTTCTTACCGAAACAGTAAAACTCGTCTACAATGTTTAATGTTCATTAGTGTATCTAATTCCTTCAGAATCATATTATTTAACTCGACGACATTACTTTTACTCATATTCATTTTATAACATCTTTTCAACATATTATCCATTCCGTTCAACTGCCTTCCGTAACAGAACCACAATGTCATCGGTAAAATTCGAAGTTTTTACTTCTTTCTTCAGTCTTCATACCTCTCCCCGGTTTCCTTTATAGCTTTTTTAATGTAAAGATTGAATAACATCGGGGACAGGCTACAACCCTGTCTCACTTGATTCTCAACCATTTACTCCCTTTCATGTCCTTCGACTTTAGTAACTGGAGTATGTTTTTCTGTACAACTTGTGGATAGCCTTTCTTGCTTGTATTTCAACTCAGACACTTCCAATTTCAAAGAATATTGCCGAGTCAACAACGTCAGTAGCTTTTTCCACAGCTAGAAGCGCTGTTAACGTAGGTTACCTTCCTTCAGTGTAGCCTCTAAGATAAGTCGGAGTGTAAATATTGTGTCTTGCGTTGCAGCATTTCTCCAGAACCGAAACTGGTCTTTCCCGATGACGGCTTTTAAAAGTTTTTCCAGTCTTCCGTAAATAATTCGTCTCAGTATCTGGCCCATGACTTATCAAACTCGCAGTATTCACATCTCCAGAATTGGAATTATTATTCTCTCCTTGAAGTTTGACCGCATTTCATCTCTCTCACATATTTCTTGAACATACTGCGCAGTCCACAGCTCGTGGTCATGCGGTAGCGTTCTCGCTTCCCACGCCCGGGTTCCCGGGTTCGATTCCCGGCGGGGCCAGGGATTTTCTCTGCCTCGTGATGACTGGGTGTTGTGTGATGTCCTTAGGTTAGTTAGGTTTAAGTAGTTCTAAGTTCTAGGGGACTGATGACCATAGATGTTAAGTCCCATAGTGCTCAGAGCCATTTGAACATACTGCGCAATACATGAAATGTATTCACAGCTGCAAATACGAACAACCATAATGTGTACAAAGGGACGACGACAATGAAAACTTGTGCCGGACTGGGACTGGAACCCGGATTTCCGACTTTACGCGAGCGTTCAAAAAAATGGTTCAAATGTCTGTGAGCACTATGGGACTCAACTGCTGAGGTCATAAGTCCCCTAGAACTTAGAACTACTTAAACCTAACTAACCTAAGGACAACACACACATCCATGCCCGAGGCAGGATTCGAACCTGCGACCGTAGCAGTCGCGCGGTTCCAGACTGTAGCGCCAGAACCGCTCGGCCACCAGCGGCCGGCTACGCGAGCGTTAGCCTCAACGGTTTATTTTTCATTTTTTTTCTTTTTTTACAATGGGTATTTCTAGGGTTAAGAAGGCAACTAATCAAGTAAAAAATTAAAGCATAAATAGAACGTAAAGACAGCCCTTCTAGCGGAACCAGCATTAGAGACGTCACAACGATAAACATGTCCATCGATCCTTCTACCCTATCATTCGTGCCGGGCACGCCTTCGCTAAGAAAGGGTTCATGTAATTCTGCCACTTGTTCCGGTCCGTTCCGTAAAATTAACACGCACATGAGGATAGCTTCTCATACCCGGCGCACCACAACTGTGGGGAGGGTCCAAGAACACGCTACCGAGACAATTAGCAAAGTATTGGCGGTAGAGCGGCTGGCGTCGCAGACGAGTCAATCGTTCCAATAGGAAGATCCAAAAATTGAGAAAGTGTCTGTCATCATCACTGCGAAGATACAATATCGTCAGGTTCTTAATCCTTATAACTGCACTCATGTTACTATTTGTATAAAACATCATATCTGGGATGAGAAGGATTCGCGAAGTCACTGCTGTAGGGGTCGTTCGCTGAGTGAGTACCAACATCAACCTCGTCAGTCACCACACTACCATGGCGGACCCACATTCCAGACAGTGTTCATCCATATCGGGTAGGTGGCACTGGTCACATAACGGAGCATCAGCCATACGAATGGAGTGGATTCATATGTGTGTGGTTGACCACCAAATACCAGGCTGCTCTGGTATCGGAATCGAGAAGAGCGCCATGCACTGAACGCAAGACCACTGGCCAAGTAACCGAGGGTAGACGGCTTGCAGTCGCGTTTCGGGGACGGTCTCGCGTCGTATGGGAGTAAACATCACGGGACCTCTCCAGTCACTCACTCGGCATGTCACCGCTTTGGCTGTCTATGCACGACCCCTGGCCACATCTCCCATATGTCGTCGTTCCTGTGTCACAACCTGTACTCGTACACACATCATTAAATTCCCGTACATGGGAGGGCATTTCAATTGAAAATCGCTGGCTCGTATTGGTGGATAAATACTATACTAGAGTGCCTGTATTGTTACGAGGAACGATGCGATGTTCCCTAAGTCATGCATGCATCTCCCGAGGAACAGGCACTGCAGCGACTACAGCAGTTATGAAATACATGAAATATACCTGTATTCCCAGTTGCAAATGCGAACGATCATCAACTGTATAACAGAACAGACGACAGCGGAAATGTCTTGTGCTGGATTGGGACTCTGACCTGGATTTCCTGCTTTACTCTAGTGGACGGCCTCACCAATATGGCTATCGTATGCGCTACAGGGCCTGTTCCGAAGAAATATTGCATCGTTTTTGTTAACAACACAGGCACTGGAAATCAAATTTATCTGCCAATACCAGGCAGCGACTTCCTGTTAAAATGTCCCTCACTGTACGGGAATTACAAAATTGTGCGTAGGAGTATAGGTTGTGATGCATGGAGGACGAGACATAGACACCTACATCTACATGGATACTCTTCAAATCACACCTAAGTGCGTGGCAGAGGGTTCATCGAACTGCCCTCACAACAATTCTCTATTATTTCAATCGCGAACACAGCGCGGAAAAAAGCGAACATCTATATCTTTCCGTGCGGTCTCTGATTTCCCTTATTTTATTGTCATGATTGGTTCTCCCTATGTAGATCGGTGCCAACAAAATTTTTTCGCATTCGGAGGAGAAAGTTAGTGATTGAAATTTCCTGAGAAGATAATGCAGCGGCGAAAAACGGCTTTCTTTCAATGATGTCCACGCCAAATCGCGTATCATGTCACTGACACTCTCTCCTCTGTTCCGCGATAATACGAAATGTGCTGCTCTTCTTTGAACTTTCTCAGTGTACTTCGTTAATCCTATATGGTAAAGATCCTAGACTGCGCAGGAGTACTCCAAAAGAAGGCGGACAAGGGGAGTGTAGCCAATCTCTTTAGTAGATCTGCTGCATTTTCTAAGTTTTCTGCCAATAAAACGCAATCTTTGATTAGCCTTCCCCCAACATCTTGTATGGGTTCATTTCTAATTAAGTTGTTCGTAATTGTAATTCGTGGGCATTTAGCAGAAATTGCAGCATTTAGTTTTGATTGGTTTATAGTGTAACCGAATTTTAACGGATTCTTTCTAGCACTCATGGGGCGGCTTCACACTTTTCATTATTTAGGGCTGACTGACAATTTTTGCGCCATAATTATATTTTTTTCTAAATCTTTTGCAATATGTTTTGACCTTATGAGTTTTATTTATTTAATCGTATGGCTAGGGCTAGAGACAGCAAAGGACTTGGAAGAGCAGTTGAACGGAATGGACAGTGTCTTGAAAGGAGGATATAAGATGAACATCAACAAAAGCAAAACGAGGATAATGGAATGTAGTCAAATTAAATCGGGTGATGCTGAGGGAATTAGATTAGGAAATGAGACACTTAAAGTAGTAAAGGAGTTTTGCTATTTAGGGAGTAAAATAACTGATGATGGTCGAAGTAGAGAGGATATAAAATGTAGACTGGCAATGGCAAGGAAATCGTTTTTGAAGAAGAGAAATTTGTTAACATCGAATATAGATTTAAGTGTCAGGAAGTCGTTTCTGAAAGTATTTGTATGGAGTGTAGCCATGTATGGAAGTGAAACATGGACGATAACTATTTTGGACAAGAAAAGAATAGAAGCTTTCGAAATGTGGTGCTACAGAAGAATGCTGAAGATAAGGTGGGTAGATCACGTAACTAATGAGGAGGTATTGAATAGGATTGGGGAGAAGAGAAGTTTGTGGCACAGTTTGACTAGAAGAAGGGATCGGTTGTTAGGACATGTTTTGAGGCATCAAGGGCTCACAAATTTAGCATTGGAGGGCAGCATGGAGGGTAAAAATCGTAGAGGGAGACCAAGAGATGAATACATTAAGCAGATTCAGAAGGATGTAGGTTGCAGGAGGTACTGGGAGATGAAGAAGCTTGCACAGGATAGAGTAGCATGGAGAGCTGCATCAAACCAGTCTCAGGACTGAAGACCACAACAACAACAACAACAATGGCTAGGGGCCCCCGTCGGGCAAACCGTTCGTCGGGTGCCGGACTTTCAATTTGACGCCACTTCGGCCACCTGCAGTCGATGGGGATGATAGGATGATGATGAGAGCACAACACCCAGTCCCTGGGAAGAGAAAATGCTCCGACCCAGAAGGGAATCTAACCCCGGCCCAGAGGACTGACAATCCGTCACGCTGACCATTCAGCTACCGGGTGGGGGACGACGACGACGACGACTATCTTCTGATGACTTTATTGGACAATAAACAACAGCATCAACTGCAAAACAACCTAAGACGGCTGTTCAGATTGTCTCCTATATCGTTTATATACACAAAGAACAGCAGAGAGCCCATAACACTACCTTCAGGATCGCCAGATATCACCTCGGTTTTACTCGATGACTTTCCTTCAGTTACTATGAAGTGTTATCTCTCTCGCAGGAAATAACGGATCCAGTCACATAATTGGGACGATATTCGATAAGGACGCAATTTGACTACAAGCCACAGGTGAGTTACAATGTCAAAAGCCTTCTGGAAATCTAGAAATACGGAATCAATTTAAAATCCCTTGTCGATTGTATTGAACACTTCATGTGAGTAAAGAGCTAGTTATGTTTCACAAGAAAATCGGTGTCGACTGTGTCTAAATAGACCGTTTTGTTCGAGGTAATTCATAATGTTCGAACACAGGATATTGAAACGTGGGACGTAGGGAAAGCAGGAAAAGGTGTGGATGGGGCCTAATCAGTTATCGTTGGTTGTACAGCAAACACATAAACTTTATTTAATGAAAGAATTTTTTTAAAAAACAATCATTTAAAAAAAAGACTGTAACACAAGCTACACTGACGGCTGAAGGTCTTACTACGAAAGAATTCAAAATTATTTGTCGGCTGAAGACCACAAGCAATACTTCAGAACAAATAGCGGCTGAAGGCCTGAATTACATGTAAGGAAGATAACTACACATTGAAAATACCAAAATAATTTTTAAAACAATCATTAAAAACATTGACTGTAACGCAAACTACATTTATTAAGAAAGAATTCAAATTATTTGCTGGCTGAAGGCCACAAGCAATTCTTCTGAACAATTAACAGCTGAAGGCCTGCATTGCAAGTGAGAAAGACAATTAAACGTTAAAAATACCAAAATAATTTTTAAAACAACCAAATTTAAAAATTCACTGTAACACGAGCTACGCTGACGGCTGAAGGCCTTATTAAGAAGAATTCAAATTATTTGTCGGCTTTAGGCCACAGGCAATAGGAATAATTTAAACAAAATGTAATTTTCTAAACAGTTGACACAATCAGACCAAATAAAGAAGGGAGTGATCCACAGACAGTGCTCCAAGGATCGACCTGGGAAAGTCCCTCAAACGTAAGTAAGGTGAGACGGGTAGCCTAGTGTTGTACTCACTTAACAGGATGGCAACTCAAACAGTCACAGTTTAAACGCAAGACCAACACTCTCGCAAAATCTACCTAACGTCCGATGCCGAATACATGTCAGGCAGACGGGCGGACTACTCTTGACATCATAAAATTACAAACATTATACAAGAGAAAATGTTCAAACGCAAGAATAATCCGAGGTAATCACAAGTTGTCTCCACGACCAGTATGCAGCCAGCGATAAAATGACAGCTCATTGAAAACTATAGAGGTAAAGGTGGATAAATGGGCCCCCACTTTGTTTTCTTTTTATATAACACCTTTTATTTTTAGTATAATCACCTGAAATTAACATAAAGCATTTCTCTAGTATGTTCTGCAAATAGTTACGACATATTTTGGCTCAACTTTTTAATAGTTAAAAGAAAATTTTATTTTTCCTGATAGTCTGCATTTTGTTGCTTCAAGAATTTGTGCTGGTAATATGGGCCCCAAGGTAGTTTGAAATAAAAAGAAACAAAAATTTGAAAAAATAATGTTATTTAATTTTTGTGTATAATGAAAGAAAGATTCACTCTGAACATTGTTAATTAGTCTACTGGTGGGATGATTTTCACAGCCTACGCCTAGTCTATTCGCTATAGTCACACACATAAGCATCTTTTTTGCACGTTACAAGTGATCCTCTTTCAGCTGCAGATAATGCACCAACTTGCCTTTTTCCCCTCAGGCCGATGACACGAGAAATTTTTCTTTGAACGACACTAAGACCTGACTCGTCTGCCGGCTGGGGTGGTCGAGCGGTTCTAGGCGCTACAGTCTGGAACCGCGCGACCGCTACGGTCGCAGGTTCGAATCCTGCCTCGGGCATGGATGTGTGTGATGTCCTAAGGTTAGTTAGGTTTAAGAAGTTGTAAGTTCTAGGGGACTGATGACCTCAGCAGTTAAGTCCCATAGTGATCAGAGCCATTTTTTGATTCGTCTACACTAAAAACTCGGTCTGCAGGATATTTGTAGTTACTGAACGCAGCTTCAAGTAAACTGAAGAAATTGCCCACAGCTTGTTTATTAAACTCATTAGCACGTGAAATCGAAGTTGCGGATGGCTTCAAAATAGACAGAACATTTTTGTGCCGTGACATAAAATGGTCAAACCAAGTTCGACCAGAAACTTCGCCCATTACAAATGGATGAGGGATTTTATTCCTTGTGCAAAGCTGATACGCCATGCGCCTGACGTCATTTCTGGTATGGCTGTAGAATTTGGATTCCATAATGAGAGGATATTTAACCAGTTTGCCTCTACTAGATACACATGGATCCGCGAAAACAATTCCGCAAACAACTCAAACAATGCTAAAACCAGTCACTGTGGAACAACAAGCACGAACCACAAGTCGACACAAACACAGAGGGCCCAGAAGCGGTCGGAGGACGAAATACACGTTGTCCGATGAAACGACCGACTGAATGACCAATCAACGATCGTCCCCGCTCAAGTCAGGCAAGGGAAAGGTGCCGGTATGAATCGTCGACTGACACCGCCGTGCACTCTCGCGACCCCAACCTTGCATCGGGCAGTGCGTGTCTCGCCAGCTGTCCCGGCGAGCACTGCCGCTGTGCGGACCTCACTGCTCTCGCGTCCTAAGTGAACTCCTTGACTCAAGACCACCCGGAAATACTAGAGGTCGCTCCAAAGATAGTACCACAGTACTTGCTATCGATAAGTGCTGCTGCTGCTGCCACTGACGGATAGACAAAGCGAGCAAACGTAGTGGTGCCAGTGAACAGACTAAGAAAACGAGAGGTGACAATCCCGATACACGACGCCAACCTGTCACCGCAGGCGTTGGTACACAGCAGCAAAGTTCGTATGATGCGGGATACGGCGATTAGGATATTGTTGTTGATAAACCCGCTGTGTAGCTCGTCTGTTGTGGTGCGCTACGTAGTACGCACCAACCATATCAGTGTACTCACTCCGGGTGTATCGCTCCATTAGTAAACAGAGACAATGCACTACTACACTGGTGGACAGCAGTTGTCTACAACTGAAGAGCGTAATACGCCTTTTAACAACTGAAGTTAGTAATACGACCTCTAACAACTGAAGAGCGTAATGCAGCCTCCATCGATTTAAATAATCCTCGCAGGAAAAAATGACATTAGGGGAAAATATTTGTTTTGATGTCCAATACAACCTCCCAGAGTTAGTCTGTTTAAATACGTTTCACACTGTGGATAACTGCATCATCTGCAAAAAGTCTGATTTTACTATTTATATTTTCTGCTACGTTAGTAATATAAAATATGAAGAGCAAGGTTCCCAACACACTTCCCTGGGGCACACCCGAAGTTACTTCTACATCCGATGATGACTTTACATCCAAGATAACATGCTGTGTCCTCCTTACCAAAACGTCCTCAATCCAGTCACAAATTTCACTTGATATCCCATATGATCGTACTTTTGACCATAAGCGTAGGTGCGACACTGAGGAAGATGCTTTACGGGTATCAAGAAATACTGCATCTACCTGGTTGCCTTGATCCAAAGCTTTCATTATTTCATGTGTGAAAAGTGCGAGTTGGGTTTCACGTGATCGATGTTTTCGAAATCCATGTTGGTCATTCTGTTCTACACATTCTGCTTTCCGGGCGGGAAGGAGCGCCGGTCCCCAACACGAATCCGCCCGTGGGATTTGTGTCGAGGTCCGGTGAGCCGGCCAGTCTGTGGATGGTCTTTAGGCGGTTTTCCATCTGCCCCGGCAAATGCGGGCTGGTTCCCCTTATTCCGCCTCAGCGATTGCTGCGCACACAAGTTCTCCACGTACACGTACACCACCATTACTTCACCATGCAAACATAGAGGTCTGGTGTGAGATGTTCCCAAGGGGGGGGGGGGGGGGTCCACCGGGGACCGAACCGCACAATAACCCTGGGTTCGGTGTGGGGCAGCGGAAGGGTGAAGTGGACTGCGGTAGTCGTCGTGGGGTTGCGAACCACTGTGGCTGCGGCGGGGACGGAGCCTCTCCGTCGTTCCTAGCTCCCCGGTTAACATAACATAACGTCGTAAAGTGGAGTAGTTTTTAGACAAGGGACCTAGTTTCCATTTAGACCTTCCAGCGCCGTGTCAAATTCATCTCGCGTCGTCGTAGCACCCGCATCACTTTCACTTGCTTCTTCTTCCTAAGCGGTAGCATAAATGGCCTCGGTGTGCTCGAAGGCTTGCGCCTCCCGGAGAGCGATCGCGCTGTGTAGTAGGTGTAGTGACGTGCGGTGTCGCGGCGGAGCCCAGGTGCGGGCCATCCGTCCAGACCCGCGGGCTGTTTATCCACGAGGCCGCGCCGCGCGGCTCGGCAAGTAGCCGCTCCATCTTGTGGAGTTACGGCGCCATTAAACAGACGCGCAGAGCGCATGCGTGACGCCGGCCGGGTCGGCGTCTTAACGGCGGCGCGTGTTTATGGAAATCTGAATGCTCACCCCTTTTTATCTGCAGCTGCATCGGCGGCCTCCGAGATTTAAATTATGCCGGCTACCGTATTTTCTGTAAGGCTATTAATGGAAATAAGCGGGCGAGGTGCTCCGAAGGGAGAGATTTAGCGCGAGGCGCGTCGTGTGCCCTCAGAGCCAGGAGCTGAGGCCGGTCGCGGGGTCCGTATAACGAGCCAAAGTCTGCGATTACGCGCGGAAGTTTTCCCGCACTATCACGGCGATGCTTTACGGCCCACTGATAACGGAGTAAATACTCGCGGCATCTCGTTCGTATCGCTTTAGTGCCGTCGTCGTTTCAAAACGTGAGGGGTACTTTACTTTGCTACTGTCCTTAATACGGAAGGGCCACAAGGCACGGCCAACTAGTTTACGCGTAACTTCCACTCACGCAAGAGAACGAACCACTCGTTAACATTTCCCATTTCCTTAGGTAAGCCTGTAGAGCCGGGTCACGGATTTAAACGGCATTACTTAACTCGTATACGGTATCAGAGATATATTCGACGATGGTATTTGGCTACATTGTCTTAAGGATTATTCTAAAAAATACCAAATTAAGATAACCTGAAGATGCCTAAATAAGGCGAAACGCGTCGCTGAAAAATCAAAAACTAAAATTGCAAACAAGAAAATGGTTCAAATGGCTCTAAGCACTATGGGACTTAACATCTGTGGTCATCAGTCCCCTAGAACTTAGAACTACCTAAACCTAACAAACCTAAGGACGTCACACACATCCATGCCCGAGGCAGGATTCGAACCTGCGACCGTAGCGGTCACGCGGTTCCAGACTGAAGCGCCTAGAACCGCACTGCCACACCGGCCAGCTGCAACCAAGACTGATATATTCGACGATGCCCTTTGGCTACGTTGACTAAATGATTCTTCTTAGAAATACCAAATTAAGATAACCTGAAGATGCTTAAGTAAGGCGAAACACGTCGTTGAAAAATAGAATAACTACAATTGCAACCAAGACTGTTTTTAACCCATACGGTACCAGAGAAGCCGAGAAGGAAACTCTTCAGCATATCAGACGAAGAGTGTCAAGACATTCTGCACGACACAGGAGTTGAGGATTGCAAAGCAAAAGCAAATGTGCTGAACTCTGCTTACAAATATTCCCTTACAAAGAAAAATCCGAGATTATTGTTCCAGTGGAACTACAACGCCATTTCAGAAGTGAATGAAATACGTAATAGGCTTCGAGAAACCGCTGAAATCCTTAGAAGTGAACAAAGCTAGAGGACTCGATGGAATCCCTATTGTATTCTATACTGACCTGCTACTGAGTGATCTGACTGATCCTTCCTCTTAACCATGATCCTCTGTAGGTTCTTAGAATAAAAGAAAAAAAATTTTTCAGTGGCTGGAAGGATGGCAGAAACGACACACAAAACTACCACCATATCACTTACATCTAGTGCGCTCCGGTAGCTGCGTCGTCAGCGCGACAGAATGTCAGTCGTAAGGAACTGGGTTCGATTCCCTGGTGGGTCGGAGATTTTCTCCGCTCAGGGACTGGGTGTTGTGTTGCCCTAATCATCAGCACTTCATCCACATCGACGCGCAAGTAGCCGAAGTGGCGTCAAATCTAAAGACTTGCACCCGGCGAACGGTCTACCCTACGGGAGCCCCTAGTCACAGGACACTTTCATTTATATTTCTCAAATATATGTGTTGTAGAATCTTAGAATATCTACATCTACATATACATGGATACACTGCGAATCACACTGAACACTTAACCATGAGGTGGGGTCTATGGGACTCCTATATTTAAGGCAAAAATCATATGAAATTTTTAATTTATGCTATATACCATTTATTTTTACAAGTATTTAAGTGTTGCTTAAATGCTCCTAGTTTATTTTATTTCAATAAACAAAGACTGCAGCACTTTACTATTTATCATACAACAGCATATAATTTCGTGTGGTTCTTTTGAATAGTAACCGTAAATGGACTGTTACAGTCCTAAATTTTACAGTAGGAATAATTACATAATCTATAACAAATAAATATCAAAATAAATTTAAATTCCAGGACTTAACTTTGCGCATAAAAAAAGGCTCTGACCATTATGGGACTTAACATCTGAGGTCATCAGTCCCCTAGAACTTAGAACTACTTAAACCTAACTAACCTAAGGTGTAACCTCCCCACAATAATGTATGTCTAATCTTACTCAAAATGGAAATGGACCTAGCGCTAGGTGTAACCTCACAGCAATTAAATTTAAAGACAATGACAATTAAATGAAAATAATAGCAATCTGACCCTAGTGTAAGCTCCCCGCAAAATGAAAGTCAATTCAGTGATAAGAAAATCTCAGTGACAATGAAAACGTAAATAGACCGAAATGTCGATCTTAGGCCCTGTGCAATAATTAAACTCAAATTCTTACCTCAGTAAAACTGCATTTGCTCTTATTTTTCACCATAGCTTGGAGGAAATGCATCGCAAAAATTTTGAATTTGAGGGAAACTTTTCTTTAAGAAATGCCAAGGGAGATATTTCTTTCAATAAAATGTTTGTTTTGTTAAAATGCTTGGTTTGAAAACAAAATTATTATTGGGGCAATTCTTGAACAAATTACTTACAGTTAATTTACATTACATTATCAAATGTGCGCAATGCTGCTTCATTACCTTAATTAAAAATATACCTCGTCCTGAATCTTGACCACAGTGCCATGTCGACGACCGTCGACTCCTTACACACAACTGCCGATTTCCTACATGCAACTGAACTCTCTCACCACTCGACTGCAACTGCACTCTCGCGCTACTGCCTCGCTACAGAACACTCGCGCCGTCAAGCGCAGACTAGGAACTCTCTGGTCAAAGATTTTATCATGCCTCACCATCGCTGCTACATAACATACGTGTTTCAAAGGACATAACACACATCCATGCCCGAGGCAGGATTCGAACCTGCGACCGTAGTGGTCGCGCAGTTCCAGACTGAAGCGCGTAGGACCGCTCGGCCACACCGGCCGGCTTTGCGCATAAAAATTTCACGTGATAGGTACAAAAACAAAGTCTGTCAAATTGACATTCTCTGCTAGGAACTACATTTCTCTTACCACCAATCAGAACACATCCGATTTTAGCAGACATTTTAAGTATTTCATTGAAGAAACAGACAGATCCCCGTCACTTTCCTGATGTTCTCCCTCTGAATGATACTCCTGTTATACAGCAGAACTGTGATCACTGACTAATTGTGGTATACACCACTTCTAACAAACACCGAACAACGCGCTCCAGTACGCGGCCGCCAAATACATCGCTGGCCGCACTTCTCTGGGCGGCCTGCTGCTTCCTTCGCTGGCCGTATTCACACGCACGCTCCCTTACGTGGCCGAGAAATACATCGCTGGCCGCACTTCTCCGGGCGGCTCGCAGCTACCATCGCTGGCCGCCTTCGCGCGCGCGCGTTTGTCAGCACACAGCAATTGGCTACGCCAGGAAACATTGCGATTGGTTTTCCCCGGAAAACAGCGACCCCAGCCTACGGCTCAATTAACTAGCAAGTGTAGTGTAACGACGTATAGATTTGTTTAAATGATTTTCATTTGACATATGACCATGTGGAGACTTCGTCACCTACGTCAATTACAACACACTTCAAAATTATTTAAACACTTTTTAAAATTTGTCACAGAATGGTTCTTGAACGAAACTGTAATTAAAACATCATCATTTGATTCGTATGCGCAGAATTTCGTCACTCAGTCCTATTGGTTTGCACAAACTTTTTCTCAATTTAGATGTCGTTTTGTTTCTTCTCAGAAGTTATATTAACGCAAGTTATTTGATTTAATAAATATTAGAACCACATTGCATAAACTTTCAAGACTCAAACTCGCGATGAACGTTGTCAAAATAAATGATCTTGTCAAATAGATTATTAATTCATTCACATAATTCTTCATAAATAAATTCTCGGAACACGTATAGTAGTATACACTACTTTATTATCTTCATACATATAGACGTTGTAACAAATAAAAAATATAAAATAAAATAATAATAAAATATAATAATAATTTGTAATAAAAGTAATTGTTAGTTTGGATAAGTAATTGAGGGATTAAAATTTTACGCCGTGAATTTATCGAGCTTCGCACGTCCGAAGATGTACGGAACGTAGCCAGGGCTCATTATGTATTTTTTTTGTAGACAGAGTCTGATATCTGACCTCAGCTTCAATCATGAAAATGGAGTGACTGAAACTACTAAAGCAAAGAAAAGCATACGATTAAATACAACATATATTCATTTTAACATATACGTTACGATATAAATTACACTTACGTAAAATTCTAGATAAATAATGGCAGATCATTCACAAATGAGAGCGACTTATTAATTCTGCGCCTCTTTTCTGCTAATAAATATCAATATGGCTAACTGTGGAGCCGCACAAAATATGAAGTCCTTCTAGGACAATGAATGACATGAGAGTGTTGATGCCTACTGGCTGTAACAAGAGAGCGGCGTTAATTGCTTTATTTTGCATTCTCTTGTCTTAAAAAATCGATACATATAATCTAAGTTAACTAAATTAAATATTGTCTGTGCTCGAGTGCAAATGGTTCCTTAAACTGCCCCCCAAATTGCGAGAGCAAAGGTGTACCACCTGCAGCTGAGCAATTTGTTGACGTATTTTCTTTATTTGTCATGTCATGAATCATAAGTTATTACATATCTTGTTTCACAGATTCACCATACTTAAAATATGATAAAATGTCATACGTCCACAAAAATACATAAATAATATTTACATACAAGATCAATGACAGTGAAAAGAAAAAATAAAAATATTTGATTCCGAGCAGTATTGAATCCGGGAACTCCAGTCTCAAAGGCCAGTGAAGTGGCTCAGTGCTATCACTGCTAACCCGGAAGAAGTTCTCATTATTGTATAACAGTTCTGTACAGACTGTAACAAATTGCACAGTTCGTATTCACTTGTGCTGTTACATTGTAAAAATTTTGTTGGGCATATAGTCTGTTGTTCTCTTTCACTTCAAAATGTTATTACACATGTTCATTCAATAAATAAAATTAATTAATGTTTTTGTGCATATTCAGAGATATGTAAACGTATTCTGTGTAGAATGTCACTTGTTAGAAATGGTTTATACTGTGCTAGCGTGCTAAAGTCTTTGCGCTTTAAAATAAATATCACGTGTCACACGTTTTGTTTACGTTGAGACGAAAGTTCTTGAAGAAAAGAGTTGGAGATCAACAGTCCCGCAATGAGCGTGCTTTGGAAGACGTAGTTAAAATGTGGTTTCGTCTTGGTAGGAATTCATGGTGTGAGTGGTTCCTTCTGACCAGTCCGTGTTACATCTACTCAATAACCTCCAATTTCGTCTTCCGAAAGGCGTACGTCGTCTCCTGGACACTGTGTCGTCGTTTCGTCGAAAAGTGTACCGTGGTTTTGCAACTCACGTCACCTATAGAGTCCCATCATGAGTGCAGTGAACCGTTTTTTTTTTTTTTTAATTTGCACACAACTTTTTCGTACATTGTTCGTTGCAAAACAAAATGTTCGTTCACAACAGAGAGCATAAAACATAACAAATATCACTTCACATTGAGTACAGTTTTCTGTTACATATTTACAAAGATATAAAAAAATTTCTGTGGAAAATGTACCAATACATTTACATTACATTGTTTGCTTATACATATACAGATTTTATATTTTTCAATTGCATTAAACTAGATATTTACAAATACATATGGGTCAGATATAAAAAAAAAATTATCTTATAGGTTCAGTGTATTGTGATACATTCAGAAAATCCATTTTCTTTTATAGGTCTCTTCCCCTTTTTAATAATTTTTTCCTTTTAAGTATATTTTCCTTTGCATCAGTACTACACAATAAGTTTTCTTCCTCATTAAATGTTTCCTGCAACATAAACTTTCATAATAGGTTAGAAAACATCCTTGAGATGATCTGTCCTGAAAAGTCATGATTACAATAAGACACGACACGTCACATCCACAATCAATTCCAAATTAGCTCATGCCCAAAGTATCATTTACAAATAAAATAAAGTATATAGCCTTGCTCAATTAATCTCTTTTGTCATTTCCTGTAGAGTGTTTTTTCTTGTGCATGTTGTGTTCATGTGGATTGTGGTGTGAGTGTGAATAGAAAATCAAGTGTCTATCATGCCAATTTATATATCAGGTTCAGGGCAGCAATTGTCTCTGGTCATTTAGTCTGTCAGCTTGTCTGCAAGGTATTAATAAATATAATCAGTAACTGTGCTTTACATGAAAATTGTTAGTTCTTCCTGTGTCTTATCTTATTGCTGCTGCTGCTGCTGTTACTGCTGGTGCTGTAATATGTAGATACTTAAGATTATACCTTATATCTTCTTCTTCTTCCAGCTTGAAGTACCAGATGTGACTTACCTTGTTTTTTTATCAGCATACTCTGCTAAGGGCTAAAAGTTTTCAAATCTTTGTGAGGGTACAAACCTAAAATTCTCTTATTCTTGGGGTTTTGTAACAGATATGCTCCAGGGTGTGGTATATCAATGATTGTGTAAGGACCTTCATATAATGCACACCACTTAACATTACGTTTTAGAGGTAATGACGATTTGTAGTGGGTCTTAAGTAAAACTTGCATGCCTATTGTAAAGTTTTGCCATCTTTTCAGATTAGCACCATAGTTCTTATTTCAGTAATTGCAATGAGTACTTCCCTTACCTTTTCCTCATGTGAAGGTTGGTGTCAGAAAATTTTGGTAGTGGGTTGCTGCATTCATTAGTTTCCTTTGTGTCAAACATGATTTCTCTGGGAGTGTAGGGTGTGTTGTATATATTTAAATTGTTGTGTATTTCCTCAAAAAGTGCTAGGTAATATATCCAGTTTGTGTGCTGTGTTGAGGTATAAGTTCTCATGAATCTATTTAATTCTCTAAAAACTCTCTCACAAGGGTTGGCTGATGCATGAAACTTTGAAATAAAGATGCTCTTAATGTTATTGTCCTTTAGAAATTTTCTCCAGGTGAATCCTGCATAATACTTGGCGTTATCTGATAGAATGGCTTTAGGTTTTCCACAGTATGGCATGTAATCTTTTGTGAATCTTCTGATGATGGTGTTTGCTGTGGGTGACTTAATGGCAAAAAATTTGATGTGCTTAGAAAATATGTCATAAAATGCTAGAATGTATTTGCAACCTCCGATGCTAGTTGGATGAGGTCCGCTAACATCTGTATAAAGTATCTCTCTAGGTCCAGTAGGTAAGATAGAGTGCAAATCTGTTTTGGTGGATTGATTTTGTGGCTTGGATTTTTGACATATGAGACATTTGCTGATAACATCATGTATTTTTCTTCTCATGTTTGGAAAATAGCAATATGTATGTAACTTGTTTAGACATTTCTTTGTTCCGTAGTGTCCCCAAACTGTGTGAGTGTGTGCAACGAGATTGTGTACAGAATCTTGTGGTATGCCAACGCACCAGTTAGTAGCATTTGTGTGTCTTTTGTAGAAAAGTGTGTTGTTGTGTAACATGTATCTCTCTTGTAAAGTGTCATTGTGTTGTTGTACTATGATTTGTTTTATTTTGTACCAGTGTGGATCTGAATCTTGTAGTGTTGCCATGTTTGTGCATAGGTTTTTGTAGTATTGTGTAAACTGTTTGTCTTGCATGAGTAGTATTCTGTAATCGTGTGTTTTCTCAAAGTCTGTATTGTTATGGTGTAATCCTTGCGGTAGTCTTGAAAGTGTGTCAGCTATTATGTTGTCTTTTCCCTTGATGTGCTTGATTTCAAAAGAGTAATTCTGTAATGCAAGTGCCCATCGTGTAAGTCTAGGATGAATGAGTTTACATGACAAAAGGAATGTAAGTGCTTGATGGTCAGTGTATATAATGGTGTGTCTTCCATACAGATAATAATTAAACATTTTAAATGCCCATGTAATAGATAATGTTTCCAATTCTGTGGTGGAGTAAGATCTTTCACATTCCGTTAAAGTACGACTGGCAAAACCAATGATCTTAATATGTTCTGAAGTTTCTGTATTAACAAGTTGAAATAAACAACATCCCAAACCAATGTTTGATGCATCACAAGCAATACAAAAGTTCAAATTGAAGTCTGGATGTTCCAGCATGTTAGAATTTACTAAGGCTTCTTTGATTTTAGTAAAGTCATTTTCACAGTCTCGGTTCCAAATCCATACCTGGTTCTTCTTTAATAAGTTTAGTAAGTATCTGCTATTGAGTAACTGTTTAGGTATGAATCGTCTGAAAAATGAGCATAGACCGAGAAATGATTTTAACTGTTTCCTTGTAGTGGGACTGGGGAAATGTCTGATAGCATCTAATTTTGAAGGGTCAGGTTTAATGCCTTGTGTGTTGATGATGTGTCCTAGTTATTTGATCTAAGAACAAGCAAATCTAGATTTACAAATATTGGCAGTGATACCAGCTTGTGTGAATCTGCATAGTAAAGTGTTTAGGGTATCAGTGTGATCCTTCCAGGTTTTTGATGCAATCAGTATGTCATCTACATAGTGTGTAACAGTTTCTAGTAAATCATCACCGAGTACAGAGTTTAGTGCAGTAATGAATACTCCTGAGCTTACATTTAGGCCAAATGGTAATACACAAAATTGATAAGTTCTGCCACCAAACATAAAGGCTGTATATTTTCAGGATTCTTTGCTTATTGGCACCTGCCAAAACGAATTTTTAAGGTCTATTGTTGAGAAATATTTTGCATCCAAGAATTTCTGAAGTTGTTCGTCAAGATTTTCTGGTTGTGTCCTCACAGGTAAGATAATTTGGTTGATAGCTCTTGCATCTAATACTAACCTGATACTTCCATTGTGTCTTTTCACTGCATGCAAAGGGTTACAATATGGAGATGTTGATGGTTCTATAATATTCCATGTAATCATTTTCTTTAGTTCTTCCCAAACTGCAGGTCGCAGAGCTAGAGGTACATTGTATGACTTGTGGTAATAGATCTGGTGAGGCTTGACTTCAATCGTATACATATATGTGTTGATCCTACCTGGCTTACTAGTGAAAACATCCTTATTCTTAAGTAAAATATGTTTAAGCTGGGATCTCTCCTCTACATTAATAGCATCACATTCTGATAACTTAGAATTAATTTGTGTAAGTACATCATTCACTACCTCACCGTGTGATACTGGTTGTTGTGTGGAATCTACGTCAGTCTCACGTATAATTTGTATCTTGTAGCCAGAACAGTGCTTGTTATGGTCTACTAGTCGAGTGTCCAAGTTCAAAACTATATCTCTGCCTTCATACTTAAAATAACAAATGCTTTTGGAGAAGTCTATAGTACAGTCCTTCTCGCAAAGAAAATCAATACCCAATATACAATTGGCAGCAAGGCTTTGGACAACTAGGAAAGACCATTGTACGATTCCATTTCCCATATTAACAGTCACAAATACCTGCTTATTAACTCTGCTTGACTTATTACCTAATGCAGTTAATATTAAACAGTTCTGAACTGGGAACTCTGGTATCTTAGAAGTTTTCTTCCTCATAGTATAAAAATTGTGAGAAATCACACTGACAGCAGCTCCTGTATCAATAATTATGTTAGTAGGTATACCTCCTACAATGCCTGAGGTGGAAGACAGTACAAATCTTTTCTTTACATTGTGACATTGTGTGTTGTCATTTATCAGATCATCAGCTAAGTTTCCACTTTCATTATATCTTAAGAATAGTGTAGGCAACTCTCGTTGTGTAAATGTTAATTTTTCTTGTTTCACAGTTTCACTAGCAAGTGTGTATTCAAACATAGTTTCTAAATTGAAGTTGCCCCCCAAATGTTCCTCAGTCACGACCTGGGGCTCAGTAATGACTGGTTCTAGTTTACCTGGTTTGTCTGGTCATTGGCAAGTGTAGTTGTAGTTTCATTAGCTACCTCAATAATATTTACATTAGGATATTGTCTTTGCCAATCGCCTGTCTGTTTTCGGTTGGCTGAAGTCACTTGTTGGTTTGTGTTGCTTGTTTGCACAAAATTCCCTTGTGGCATCTGAATATGATTTTGTGGTGGCGGTTGCGGTGTTTGCCACTGTCTCACATAATACTGGTTGTCGTTCTGGTTAAAGTGCGGTGTAAGTGTTCCATTTCTTGTGTAATCTGTGTTGTTGTTTCTTTGCCAGTGTTTCTGTTTGGCTTTGTGTCCGTTGTTGTTTCCATTATTCCTTCTTGAATTAAAATTGTCGTTTCTTCGTTTTTTGTACGGGTTATCTCCCTGTGTATAGTTGCAGTTGTTGTTTGTGTGCAGCTGTGAGTTGTGGTGATTGTTTTGCATGTTTACTGTGTGTTGTGAATTTTGCTGCGTGTTTGGTAATGTAGCAATGTAGACATGTTGATTCCTACTGCGTGAGTTGTGTGTTGGTTCTTGTTCTTCATAGAGTAAATCAACAGCATCTAACTTTTCCAAAAAATATTCAGGATCGTTATCCGGTAAGTACAGTAATTTCTCTTTAATATTAAAAGGAAGTCTTGCTTTCAGTGATCGGATCACATCTTTTGGTTTCACTGGTTCATTGACGAAGTGTGTCATGTTTAGGTACTTCTCGAAATATCTGCGCAGGTTGCCGTTTTTAGGATTGAAGTGTTCGGGTTCAGTGACTTGTTTGCGGATACGTTCCTGCACAGTGGGTGACCAAAACTTATTCAAGAAGGCGCGTTCAAACTGCTCGTATGTTACACATCTGTCGCTTTCATGGTAAGCCCAGACAGCAGCGTCCCCTTGAATGTAATCCACAACGTACGCAATGCGTTTGTGGTCGCTCCACGAACGTGGGGATGCGTTCCTAAAAGCTTTTAAGAAGATGACAGGGTGTACAATGTTTTTGCCTGGTATAAAAGGTTGGAATTTACGGTGCTTGAATAGACTTTCTTCTTCTTTGTTACGTGTTCGTCTGTTTATTTCCGTGTAATCATTGAATTCTTCCCTGTGTGTACATGGTTCTTCATCAGAATGATAATTGTATTGTATTTCGGGTGATGGGTATCTGTTGCTATGCGTGTCAGTGTATTGTATATTTGAGTGTTGAAATTCGTGTGTGTACATGTGTTCATTCCCGAATCGAGATTTTCTTCTGTGTGTGTAAAAATGTGTAGTGGGTGTACTATTTTGTTGTACCTGGCATTGAGTTGTCTTTGTTTGCATATCGTCATCGATTACTTGTCTATTGTTGTTCACGTATTCCACTACAGAATTGTGCACAATATGTGGCAATTTGTATTGTATACATTCTTCAAAAATTTCGTCTTTGTGTGCCGTCCATTCTTTAAATTGTGAATTAATGCGAGACAAATGGGGTTCAGCCTCTATCTGTATTGTTGTGTGAATCTGTTTGTGAATGTCAGCTACGTTTGTTTCTATTGCATTCACCTTTAAATTAATTTCGCCACATGCGTGCGTGTTTGATTCTAATTTGTAATTAATAGTTTCACAGGTTTGTGTCAAGTCATGGATGTGATTGGCATTGTCGCTTTGTCGTAACTCTAAATTTTGGAATTTTTCCGTAAGATCGTCGACCTGTTTGGAAAGACGTGTATTAATTTCATCTACCTTTTGAGTCAGTGTGGCGAAGTCTGATTTTATGTCATTCCTGAAGGCTGCATTGTCTGTCATTAATTACGAGAATTTTTCGTCATTACCTTGCTTAATATTGGATATGCCTTCCAAAATTGAATTCAGTATAGCGGCAAAATTTTGATTGCAAAATGAGCTTGCCCCAGCCGCGTCATTAGACGTGACGTGGTCTCTCAGGTTTGGTTCGGAGTTGCTCCTTTCGGCGTTTGTGTGTATGTGTAGCAGGTTATTTTGATGCGTTTGCGTGTCTGTATTAATTTCTGTGTCTGACTGCGTCTGTGTATCCATGTTTGCATTACTTGATTGTTGTTCCATTGTGTACTGGTGTCGAGTTTTTACCATATCGTGAATAAATTGTGTGCAAGAAAAAAATCTTTTAAACGCGTAGTGTGAAACTGTACTGCCTATGTGTGTTTTTAAATGATTGAGAATGATTGAGAGATGACTTTAAAGATCGAAAGTAGCATACGTGTTAATGGTTACTAGCCATGTTGCTTGAATCTTGTACAATGTCGGCCATATTGTGCAATGTAACTTGCGTATTGTTGGATCGGAATGTAATCGTCTGAATAATGACATTTCGCGGAATTTGGAAAAAATTACTGAATGGAAACTGAATACTGAATTTAATGCTGAGAAAAATAATTTTGAATGAAAAATGTGCTTGGAATGAATTGTGGATGCGCGAGTGCTGCGTCTTACCGTACATATCGTCTTGATGCGAAGATTGCATTTCCAGTCCAAATTGTCTCCAGATTTTATTCGTTTTCTTCAATATTCTCGTTACATAGGCTGTTACCGGTCAGGATGTACATGAAAAAGAACAATTAGTTGTAGTACAGATACAATAATGAGTCCTGGCAGATAGTCGCCAGTGTAACAAATAAAAAATATAAAATAAAATAATAATAAAATATAATAATAATTTGTAATAATAATAATTGTTAGTATGGATAAGTAATTGAGGGATTAAAATTTTACGCCGTGAATTTATCGAGCTTCGCACGTCCGAAGATGTACGGAACGTAGCCAGGGCTCATTATGTCTGATATCTGACCTCAGCTTCAATCATGAAAATGGAGTGACTAAAACTACTAAAACAAAGAAAAGCATACGATTAAATAAAACCTATATTCATTTTAACATATACGTTACGATATAAATTACACTTACGTAAAATTCTAGATACATAATGGCAAATCATTCACAAATGAGAGCGACTTATTAATTCTGCGCCTCTTTTCTGCTAATAAATATCAATATGGCTAACTGTGGAGCCGCACAAAATATGAAGTCCTTCTAGGACAACGAATGACATGAGAGTGTTGATGCCTACTGGCTGTGACAAGAGAGTGGCGTTAATTGCTTTATTTTGCATTCTCTTGTCTTAAAAAATCGATACATGTAATCTAAGTTAACTAAATTAAATATTGTCTGTGCTCGAGTGCAAATGATTGCATAAACTTTCAAGACTCAAACTCGCGATGAATGTTGTCAAAATTAATGACCTTGTCAAATAGATTATTAATTCATTCACATAATTCTTCATAAATAAATTCTCGGAACACGTATAGTAGTATACACTACTTTATTATCTTCATACATATAGACGTGAACCTGAGCCTTGACAAGATAGGACTGAACACTTACACATGATTAAACTTTCTATGACGTCATTGTTGTACAAAACATTAAAAAATCATAATTTTTCAATTTTTAGAAGCACGACGCAACAACTCGGTTTCAGGATCTTCCGTTGCTCTTTGGCTGTCGACCCGCGACGTATAGTGGCCAGCAATTTTCTCTCTGGTCCTGGCAATGAAGATGCTGTCTTCGTTCGTTGCGCCGCCCTCTCCGTACAAGAAACATAAAAAATAAATACAAACTTTAGACAATTCACAACCATTACAAATATTACAAAAAATACATAAACAAAAACTAAAATAAACTTATATTCACCTGCAAACTGGGCTGACACTGGTGGAGGGGTGACGCTTCAATTTCGCGTCCCACTACACAAGCCTTATATAAACCAGGCCGCCGCCGCAAACGACAGTTCTCATCGGGAAGTGCATTACGCCGTGTTCCAGCTGCTTGTGGATCACTCGCCGCAGCACCCGAGGTTACCTGGCTGCTGGGCGGAAATCTTGCGACTTCACTTGGAGAGACTGAACTTCACTGGACTTGGGAATAATTACGGGACGTGCAACCCACTATGCACATTTGGACATTGGTGTAACCAAACTTTAATTATGCATTACTTCTGAGTGTGAGCCTGGGTAGACGCTTGGCTAACATAATTGTTAAAAAGTGATTTGTTATTTAATAAACGAGACTGACGAGGTTATTGTGTTATTCCTGGTTATAACACTAATGTAAAAGCGTTATCTTTTTCGTTTATTTCTTCACTGACACCTTCCTCCATAGACCGACTAACAATTTGATCAAATTGACACATTCCTGCGAACACATTTTCAGCTATATGGTACCTTACTGAGGAAAAGAGGTACGTAGTTCACGAGCTACGGTCTAGGAGACTCCAACACCTATCAGTAACACGTGTCAACAATAAACACGGAAGGCGATAACGCAACCGACAACAAAACATCGTAGGCCTGGCAATTTAAGGACGGTACGGGGAGTATAGAAGGATTCCACCACAACTGGCGTTCGGGAGCTAGTTCGAAAATTTTCGTGCAGTCTGAGAGACCACACCTCGTGAATTAAGGGTTACGTGCATGAAACAGGGGTCATCGAACCACCTTCATATTAATTCTCAACGAACACCTATATCATTCAGTGCGTGATCTGATTTCCTTTATTTTATTCAAAATGGTTCAAATGGGTCTGAGCACTATGGGAATTAACATCTGAGGCGTCCAGGCGCAAACTGCTTCAAATCCACTTTTTCTCGAAAATGATTTGGTGCCACCATTTTGTTCTCTAAGCTGGCATCTGTCGTTTAAGTTCTTATAACACGAACAAAACAGTTTTCTTCTTCGCTAAAATGTACCTCGAAAACCGTCTACAAATGCAAAACTCTGTCTTTCCACTTCTGGTTATAAAGCAAAACTGAGTGAATCCATTGTACGATAAAGAAGCAGAACTTGGTGTATCCTTAGCATGTGCCATTATTAAAAAGGTTTGAAGATGCAAAACTCGCTTTGTACACATTAATTGTTTTGTCCAAATAATACAGCCTTCCCAGGTTATTACTTCATAAATTTTACTTTTGAGCCTATAGGCGGCAATTTGACAAGTTGTCCCAACTACAAACTAATGTGAAACAAAAACAGTATCACGTCACCTGTTATCTAGCCATATTGGCGCGTTTTTCTTGGCTTGGCTTGTTTGAGAGTGCATGCAGGTATTGGATAAAATATGATAGCGCTTTATCATTTCCTGCATAATAATGTATGTAACTGATGGAAGACATGTACAATCAGTTCCAAAAGGAAAAGGCCATAAAATAATCGGCCAGTTCTTCTGACTGGAAGAGGAACGAAGGAAAACGCATGAGGTAAGATTTAGTCCTCAATCCTAGTATATTCATTGCCTGAGGACGGGACAGGACTTGAAAGCTTGTGGCGTATTAACTACTTTCAAACTATTGTTTAATGTCACATACTTTGTAATCACAATGAACTAAGTAAGAAGTTTTTTGCGTTTCCTGAATAAAATGTTCTAGTGCACTAACTGTATTTTGCTTCTGGGCGCCTCATCTGAGGTCATCAGTCCCCTAGAACTTAGAACTACCTAAACCTAACTAACCTAAGGTCATCACACACATCCATGACCTAAGCAGGATTCCAACTTGCGACCGTAGCAGTCGCGCGATTCCAGACTGAAGCATCTAGAACCGCTCGGTCACAGTGGCCGGCCTTTATTTTATTATGATGATCATTTCTCCCTACGTAGGTCGGTGTCAACAAATTATTTTCGCATTCTGAGGAGAAAGTTGGTGACTGAGATTTCGTGAGAAGATTTCGCCGTACCTAAAAACGCCTTTGTTTTAATTAAGTCCATCACAAATCCTGTTTCATTTCAGTGACATTCTCTCCCCTATTTGAACTTTCTCAGTGTACTCCGTCAGTCGTATCTGGTAAGAATCCCACACCGTACAGCAGTATACTGAAAGAGGACGGACAAGCGTTGTGTAGGCAGTTTCTTTAGTAGATCTGTTATATTTCCTAAGTGTCCTGCCAATAAAACGCAATAGTAATTCCTAGTTATTTGGTTGAATTTACGGGCTCTAGATTTGACTGATTTATCGTCTAATTGAAGTTTAAGGATTACTTTTACCACTCATGTGGATGATGTCACCCTTTTCGTTATTTAAGATCAATTGCCAATTTTTGTTCCACAAATATATTTTTTCTAAATCGGTTTGCAATTTATTTTGATCTTCTGATCAATTTACTAGTCGATAAATGACAGCATCATCTGCAAACAAAATACGGTTGCTCAGTCTCTCAAATCGTTCATATAGATATGGAACAGCAACGGGCCTTGGGGAATGCCAGAAATCACTTCTGTTATACTCGATGACTTTCCGTCAACTACTACTAACTGTGAGCCATTTTGAGCTGAAAAGCAATTGGGCATTTCGAGTAGAAATGGCCTCCTCCATGCCGCCCAGCAGGGATTCCGAAAACACGACTTGCGCTTTTCTCACATGAGATGCGGAAAAAAAAAGAAACACGACGAAGGCAGCTAAATTAAAGCGCTATTTCTCCACTCTCAAAAAGCACGCCACCCAGCATTGATCCGAAAACTCGTCTCGCGCTCTTCTCGCGTGATATACCGAAGAGAAAGATCAAGGCAGTTGAATTAATGCACTATTTCTTGACATCCGAAAAGCATTTTTCTCAGTACAGCACCCATGTTTATTACATAAAGTACGATCACTTGGGATAAAAAGCGACAATTCTGACAAGGTTGAGGATTTGTTGGTAGGGAGGCTGTAACTTTTTATCTTGAATGGAGTGTCTTTGACAGATGTAGAAATAACTTCAAGTATTCCCCAGGGAAGTGTAATAGGATGTTTGCAGTTAATGTTGTTTATTAAGAACCTTGCAAACAATAATAGCAGTAACCTGAAACTTTTCGCTGATGATGCAGGTATTTATAACCCAAAGATCTACTCCAAGGTGCACAAATATTCAGTTACATCGTGATACGTTGTCGGTGTGCTCGTAACATTTGGACTTGATTTAAAAGTTCAGAAATTAAAACCTGTCCATTCGAACAAAACGCTAAAGTGTAATATCCTGTGATAACACTATCAGTTATTCACAGCTGGAATGAGTGAATGGATGCAAATACCTTGAACAAGCAAACACCGTCCGCATAGGTCTTGAAGGCCCAAAACTACCGACCAGTCCCCGTCTCATTCTCAGCCCTTGGGCGTCATCGGAGGCGGATACGGAGAGGCATCTGGTCAGCACATCGCTCTCCCGTAGTCGGGTCGTTACTTCTCAGTCAAGTAGGTCCTCAAATGGCCTCACACGGGCTGAGCGCGCCTCGATTGCCAACGGCACTTGGAAGACCCCGAACGGTGACCCATCCAAGTGTAAGCCTTATATAAATACCTGGCTGAAGCTGTTTGCAGGGACATGATATTTCAAAATCGCGTAGGTTCACTCACTGATAAGGTAGGTTCATTTGTAGGGTACCAGGCAAATATAATTTCTACAACTGAGCTAACAAGGGATATCGAAGGTGAACAAAGAAGGACAGCACAAATAGCGACATGTTTCTTTTACTCAAGGCGGACTGTGATTGAGGTGCTGAAGGAAAGTGAACTGGTAAATGCTTGAAGATAGGCGCGAATTGTCCTGTAAAAGCTCACATACAAAGTGTTCAAGAAGAAAAATATTGCGTAAGAATATGCTTCAACATCAACGAAACAAGCAACCTTGCACTATCCGCTCGGAAGCAAACGTCAGCTGTGAAAGCCGTCTTTATAATATTGGTGGTGAAAATGTTTGCCGACATAGGTAGCTGGGTCACACGAGACAGGCGAAATTATGGAGCCAACACCAACAGGCGATAACAGACGACGAAAGGTTTTGCAACAAACGAGCTCTACAGCTATCAAATGTTGATATTGTTTGGGGGGACAATTGCCCTACGAGATTGGAATAATAGAGAATTATTGCCAAAAACTGTTGGTTCATACGCCATATTCTTCCAATAATGTGAAACGTGAAACTCGAGGATATTGGAGGGGTAGGTATTGGAAGATTCTGAAATGCTGCACTGAGGAATGACGTTAAAATGTGCAGGTATGAAATGAAGACGTACCAGAAGGAAGGCGACGACAGACTCTATCTGCTGAGGACAGTTTCCAAGTGGTGGAACGGGTTAGTGGATGTAATTATACTAAGTGATGAAGGAGAAGCCAATTGAGAAGCCAGTTCAGCATTGGAAGGATTACACGTTGTGTTACTGGTCAATCGAACACGTAAAATTCTCATTGCTGTATAGGGAGCTAGAGGAAGGTTAGGAATAAAGGCGTAAGTTTAAGTAATAACAAAAAATATGATTATCTGTAACTATGGGCCTAAGTTTAGAGACGCTATTTTCATGGAGAACCAACGAGTAAGAGAAAACTATGAAGTTTAAATTCCACTACTCTCATATATCTCGGGAGGATGGAGCAATGGTTAATTAAACAAGACTGAAAGTCTGCCAAATTGCTGTAGTTCAGCGTTGCAGGAAAGTACTGAATCATCTTAACGGGAATGTTTGGTGGTGCCCGTCATCCGCCTGATGGCCCCGTATGGATCATAAATTTGGGCAACGAAACCAAAACATGGGCGTTGTATGGAATGGAACTGAACACCTTCTGATGATCGTTAGGTGTTACAAAGCTCAAATATATGAAAACTGAACATGTAAGTAAACAGATTATGTGGTTTGTAAATATCGCCAACAAAGGATAGAGCTCTATACTAAATACCTCCACTACGTTTCAAGAGGGAGTTGACCGCCTGGAATTCCTGAAGCGAAGTTTAAGACAAAGCCAAAGAGAATATGCAACCGATCGGCCTGAAGCAGGGGAATGTGCTACAGAAAAATTTGAGATTGAAAGTAGCCAATCAGGCGGACTCCACATCGTGAGAGGAACTTAATATAAAGCAAGAAGAAGAAAGAGAAAAAGAAGTAGAGGACGAGGAGGAAATAAGAAAATGTTCAAATGTGTGTGAATTCCTGCTGAGGTCAGGTCCCTAGACTTACACGCTACTTAAATTAATGCGGTTCCAGGCGCTTCAGTTCGGAACCGCGTGACCGCTACGGTCGCAGGTTCGAATCCTGCCTCGGGCATGGATGTGTGTGATGTCCTTAGGTTAGTTAGGTTTAAGTAGTTCTAATTTCTAGGGGACTGATGACCACAGATGTTAAGTCCCATAGTGCTCAGAGCCATTTGAACCATTTGAACTTAAATTAAAGTAATTTGTGGTAAGAACAACACAGACACCCATGCCCGAGGGAGGACTCGAACGTCCGGCGGGAGGAGCCGCGCAATCCGTGACATGGCGCCTCAAACCACGCGGCCACTCCGTGGGGCAAGGAATAAGATAAATAATAGACACAAAAAAGTAAAATTGAATCTAGAACCGGAGTAGTGTTAATACTCATTCTAGATACAGAAGAATAGGCAGAAATCAGGATTACTTCATGGCATTTATGGACTTAGTCAAGCTTAAGAGGGCAAGGGAGTTAAAAACATTGTAAGTCACGGAGATAAAATGTAGAAACAGGCGAGTAATCTATAATGAATGTGAAAACTAACAAAGAATAACAAAAACAGAAAATCGGGAAAGAGAGTGTTAATAGTATCGAGCCAAAGTTTCATTGTGCCTTATCACATCTGCTTATTAGCAGCGAACAAGACTGCTTAGAATGTGACCGCTGAATTCACAATCTGAACGGCCAACAGATCACCAGGAAAAAACTTTAGGGTTTTCGTTGTGTGTAAGAATCGCCTCATGCGAATGTTGGAGTATTGCCTCATGCTTTTTTTGTCTGAACTTACGCTTCATCTCGAGTGACTTCGCCTAAGACAGGGTAATCTGTCTTCGTTTTCTTTTAATTATCAACTTCGAAGAGAGTGTGAAAAGGTTAAACGGTGTTCCCAAGTGGGTGGCTTTGAAATGAGCTCCCACTAGTTCGTTCCCCGGCACGACTGTGCCTAAAGCTTCTTCGAATTCACCGCTTGACCTTATCGACAGTGTCAGAATAGAGACGGGGATTAGTGATAATGACGTCACCATAGCGCCGATGGTTACTAAATGGAGCAAACGCATCAGGAATGCTAGCTGAGATGTATGTTGGGAAGAGCATATACGAGGTGTGGCTAGAAAAAAACCGGACTAGTGCTGGTGAAACAATAAAACGAATGCAATAAGGCTGAAAGTCGCGTGGCCTGTCACGTGACTCTCGCTCCGCCTACTGCTCGAGTTTCATCTGCCTCCTGCACTCAGTCTGCCCGTGGCGTCTGTTTCAAGTAGTTGACGTTTTGTCTGTGCGTCGGAAAATGTTGAGTGTACAGAAAGAACAGCGTGTTAACATCAAATTTTGTTTCAAACTAGGAAAATCTGCAAGTAAAACGTTTGTAATGTTACAACAAGTGTACGGCGATGATTGTTTATCGCGAACACAAGTGTTTGAGTGGTTTAAACGATTTAAAGATGACCGCGAAGACACCAGTGATGACACTCGCACTGGCAGACCATTGTCAGCAAAAACTGATGCAAACATTGAAAAAATCGGTAAACTTGTTCTACAAGATCGCCTTTTAACAATCAGAGCAGTGTCTGAGTTAACAGGAGTTGACTTGTTGCCTTGTCGAACAAGTTTACCGATTTTTTCAATGTTTGCATCAGTTTTTGCTGACAATGGTCTGCCAGTGCGAGTGTCATCACTGGTGTCTTCGCGGTCATCTTTAAATCGTTTAAACAACTCAAACACTTGTGTTCGCGATAAACAATCATCGCCGTACACTTGTTGTAACATTACAAACGTTTCACTTGCAGATTTTCCTAGATTGAAACAAAATTTGATGTTAACACGCTGTTCTTTCTGTACACTCAACATTTTCCGACGCACAGACAAAACGTCAACTACTTAAAACAGACGCCACGGGCAGACTGAGTGCAGGAGGCAGATGAAACTCGAGCAGTAGGCGGAGCGAGAGTCACGTGACAGGCCACGCGACTTTCAGCCTTATTGCATTCGTTTTATTGTTTCACCAGTACTAGTCCGGTTTTTTTCTAGCCACACCTCGTAAGCAGTTATTACACTCTGCTTTGACTATGAATGGCCAGCATGTATTTATTTATCAACATGACAGACGTAGAGATATTATGGGCTTAGTATAAACTGATTTCAAATCACGCTTTGGAGCAGTGTATGCCGACTAAGTGCATTGAGAACGGAAAATAATAAAATCCATAAAACGCTAACGCAACAGAAGCTGTTGCGTCCTCGGCTTAAGAAAACAACGCGGGAAATGTCGACCGGCAAAAGTTAGTACATATTCGTGCGTCTATAAAATGATCGACGCGCGAGGCATTCAACAACTTCCCTGGACATAACTAAAATCACCAAACAGGTTGCAGGCCTTTTTTCAGTCATTCGACTACCTGTGTGGTGTGACACTGGACGACAGAAATGACCAGGATTTAATTTTAAGTTTTGCATTTAACAAATCATTTACTCAGGACTATCCTACAGGCTACGGAAATACGAGTAAAATCGTTTGACCGTCCCACAAAATCTCGTATGGCGACTAGATAAGTAGGCATCCCTGGCGCCGAAAAGCAGGTGAAAGAATTGGAAACAAGTAAGTCGCGAAATTGGAATCCCAATGCGATTTTGCAGAGAGTACTCTTCGGCACTGCTACCTTTCCTTTCTTGTATTTACCGAGAATCTCTTGCCCAGCGCAGAGTCCAAACGACTGTAAAAAATGCACTGGTGACTTCTGTTTGCTAGAATAAAAGAATGGATCACAGAAATAAGTAACCAATATCTTTAACATCGGTTTGCTGCAAAGTTCTTGAGCATATACTAAGTTCGAATATAATAAGTTTTCTTGAGGCAGAAAAACTTCCGCCCGCAAATGAGCACGGATATAGAAAGTACCGCTCATGTGAAAGTCGGCTTGCCTTCTTCTCGCACGAAAGGCAAGAATCAGATTCGTTACTCCTAGATTTCCGGAAAGGGTTTGGCTAAGTACCCAAGTACAGACTATTAACTAATGTCGGGACATACGTAATAGCTTTCTAGATATATTAATGGCTCGAAGACTTCTTAAGTAATAGAACTCAAAATGTTGTCCTGGACGGAGGGTGTTGAACAGAGACAAGGGTAACGTTAGAAGAGCCCCTTAGAAGAGCCCCACTGAAATTAATAGGACGGCCGTTGTTCTTGATATACTGTTCGTAAATGACATGACGCCTAAGGTAGCCAGCAATCTGCGATTGTTGGCTTATGACTCTGTAGTGCAATAGAAATTTGATATCGTTGAGTGACTGTGAGAGGATAGAGGATTAGTGAGACATAAATCTGTTATGACGAACGGCAAAAAAATTGGTTCATATGGTTCTGAGCACTATGGGACTTAATTTCTGAGGTCATCAGTCCCCTAGAACTTAGAACTACTTAAACCTAACTAACCAAAGGACATCACACACATCCATGCCCGAGGAAGGATTCGAACCTGCGACTGTAGCGGTCGCGCGGTTCCTGGCTGTAGCGCCTAGAACCGCTCGGCCACTCCGGCCGGCGACGAACGGCATCTTTACCTAAATGTAGAAAATTGTCAGCTAACAAAAATAAGTGGGAGAAATCATCATGTTTGAACACAGAGTTAGCGGTGTGCTGTTTGTCACAGTGGCGTGAGTTAAACATCTAGACGTAACGTTGCAAAGTGGTGTGAAATGGAATGGTCACATGAGATTGATAGCAGGGAAGGCGAATGGTCAACTTCGCTTTATTGAGAAAATATTATGAAGAAATAAATCGTCTATAAAGGAGACGGCGTGTAGCACACTAGTACGACTCAATCATGACTACTACTCGTGTGTTTGGAATCCGCACCAGGTTAGATTAAAGAAAGACATCGAAGCAGCTCAGAGTCGTACTGCTAGATTTTGCCGCCGGTAGATTCGATTTGCACACAAATATTACAGAGATATTTGGGAGACTGAAATTTTGGTATCCCTCCAGGGAAGACGGCATTCTTTTCGCCAAACATATAGAGAACCAGCATTCGCAGCTGACTGCAGAAAAATTATGCTTCCGGCAACGTATATTCCACGTAAGGACCGCGAAGACAGGATAACATAAATTAGGGATCGTGCGGAGGTATACAGACAGTTGGTTTTCTCTCCCTCCAATTGCAAGTGGAACACGAGACGAGTGGCTAGCAGTGAAAGAAGAAACCCTTTGCCGTGCGCCGTCTGGTAGTTTGCGGAGTGTGTATGTAGATGTACAACATGCGACCTTGCCTTCGAAATCACAATAGAGTAGATAAGGCATGATGACAGACTGCGGGCGAAAGGGATTAACCCATCTATACTTAAGTTAGAGTTGACTACAGATTCAATGAAATACCGACTCATTTAAGAACAATAAATCTCACACGATTGAACATGACGAAAAGTACTGAAGTAGATGACAAATGACACTATATAGTTGTTACTATAGCGAGAGACATGCTCTATCAAGGAAAGCCACCTACAGTAGCAAACGGACTCAAAATGAAGAAATAAAACACGCAACAGAGAGAGGGATAGAGTTACTGTTTGATGATAGGGCATGGACGAAGAAAGTGGTTGATTACCCTGGAGGCAAAATTTCTTTATTTCCGTCTATGATCGCAAACTTGTTAGATCCTTAGACTACCGGGTTTGGTCAGCAATGACCGTCTTCAGATCCTGGAACGGATTTGCTGCTTCAGTTTACAGAGCATTTTGACTCTGTTGCAAACCAGAGATGGTACTAGCTTCACAAACTGGATCACTGTTCTGTTCGCGACCATGATACAGCTTGTGAAACACGCACCATGTCTGGCTTACGACAGAGTAAAATAGCACTGTAATCTGAAGCACACAGTCAATACCGAGATCTGAAGATGATCGCTGCTGAACTAAACCGCTAGTCTAAGGAACTAATAAGTTTGTGACCATAGACGGAAATAAAGAAACTTATTCTACCTTTCCTGTATCACTGTATTGTTCGCGGTTATGTCGCAGCTTGTGAAACCTTAGAGGCTGCCTAGACACATCTTTAGTCCTGGTGTGATTGTAATTACGGATGATCTGATTTACCCAACTAGCGGGGAGAAAGGTCATTAAATGTTTCTCCGATCAAGCATCAATCGCTGTCGACTGTCTGTCGCCTTAAGCACGCATTTTAATACTACCAACATATTGCCTGAACCCGGTGGGACCCTGTTTTCTGGAGACTGACTGTACCAACCACCAAAAACACATCCTGACGACAGAAAAGCTCGCGTTCCGATTGCAAGAACCCCCAATCGTACTAAACTTTCAGAAATGTCTCAGTTCATCTGATGAGTCCGTAGATGGTGATATAAGGAGCGTACTGTATGATTGGTCACGCTTTCCCACACAGGTTTTGCGATAGTTAAGCCAGTCCGTCCTTGAACTGACTTAGTGAGCCGGAGCGTAGGAATTCTTCCTACCTGTAATGTGGAGCTGCTCTCGTAGTTCTACGTCCACTTGCAGAGACGTAGCAGCGCCGTCGAACTCTAAATGTGTAATACCGCTGCCTATGTTTTACGTAGTGAAGCGGGAAGAAGCTTTTTGTTTAAATAATGTTTGCACGGGATGCCATTATGGTGCGTTTAAGAAACACCATAAAATGAACATTTTCAGACTGATTACAAGCTGAAACTTACTGGCAGATTAAAATTGTGTGCCAGACCGGGACTCGAACTCGGGACCTTTGCCTTTAGCGGGCAAGTGCTCTACCATCTGAGCTACCCAAGCATGACTCAGGACCCGTCCTCACAGCATCAATTCTGCCAGTACCTCGACTCCTACCTTCCAAACTCCAAACTCTTCGCAGAAGAGCTTCTGTGAAAGGCAAAGGTCCCGAATTCGAGTCTCGTTCCGGCACACAGTTTTAATCTGCCAGGAAGTTTCATATCAGCGCACACTCCGCTGCAGAGTGAAAACCTCATTCTGATTATAAGCTAACTGTTAACGGTACGAGAGCATGGCCTACCGCATGTCTAAATCGACAACCAACCTATCGACGACTGCCGACTATGGCGCACAGTCTGTAACTTAAGCGTACAATCGGTATAGTTCCTATAAGACCGTACATTTTCGGTTATGACAAAGTTATTCGTTTATTTATTAATATCAATGTTTTTGGCATTGTAAAATTACTGAAACATAGTATTTATGATCTGCAGACTCCTCCTAATGTCTGAGCGTCAAATGGCGACTTTTGTTAGCAAATATTTATAAATAATAATTACTTGAATAGCGCCAAAATGAATGTACTTTTTCCCTACGTATCTCTTTGCTGAGGTCACGAGCGATTTCTGCATCGGCACCTCATCCCACTGGCTCTGAAGGCGCGGGGTGGCCAACCGCCTCTGCTAGCCAGTGTGGGAATCTACCGGTCGCTCTTTATTCTATGTGTACCACAGGGCTGACACTTTCACTTCACGTATGTGAAATGGCAAAACTGGAAATAAAGTAAAATGCGCTCTTATCTGCAAATAATAGGTACCCTACACAATGAGGCAGGTCTGTTAAAACATCATGTTTCGAATAACCGATGGCACAGAGGATGCTAGTTTTCCAGACGCCGACTTCTTCCAAAGGCCAAAAACGCTTCCCTGGCTCCTCTCTGACGTATTCTAATGCCCGGAGGAGTGTGCAGACATAGTACAGAGGATTCCCTTACAATGGAAGATTCCATCTTGATGAAAATTACTAACCAGTGAATTAGACACAATTATTACCAGAAAAAATTATGGATAGTGCCGCAATACCGGGGTATCATTACTGTTTGGTCTCCCTCGTCCTCTCTCGCAACACGCATAAAACCATACAGCAGATTAAACTCATAATTAGTTATTTCAATTAGAACTATCAATGCTAGCACCAAAGGCTTTCTAATCTCTAATTAACCTAATTATAGCGATTATAGTTGGCGACCCCTGGAGAGTGTGTATCACGAGATTGTAAAGGAAATTCAAAAGTCATATCGAGCATAACAGTGCAAGATGGTCTACATCTACATCTACATTTATACTCCGCAAACCACCCAACGGTGTGTGGCGGAGGGCACTTTACGTGCCACTGTCATTACTTCCCTTTTGTGTTCCAGTCGCGTATGGTTCGCGGAAAGAACGACTGTCTGAAAGCCTCCGTGCGCCCTCGAATCTCTCTAATTTTACATTCGTGATCTCCTCGGGAGGTATAAGTAGGGGGAAGCAATATATTCGATACCTCATCCAGAAACGCACCCTCTCAGACTTCAATCAAAAGCAGACTGCAAATAAATACTGAATTAAATGAGCAGCTTATCTGTGTAAGAAGAGGTTATTGTACAAATGATGTTATCGCTGTCTGCAGCAGTATATGGGAACCAATACCACCAATGACAAATTCTGATGACAGCATGAAGCACCGGGCCTTTGCACTGTTCTTATCTAGATGGTGTATTGTAAAACAGAATGCGCGCGTCTTTCTGTGTGTGTGTGTGTGTGTGTGTGTGTGTGTGTGTATGAGTGCCGGGGAGGGGGGAGGCGGGTTGTTTAGAATGAATGACGAAGGAATTCGTGGTACATCGAAAGTGCTATGCCCAACTCCTTCTCGGACAAGAAAACTAACTGTCCTCAGTGAGGATAGACACTTGTTGCAGAAGATACAACCCCTACATTGCTCCTCTCCAATGCAGCACTTGCTTAACCTGCACACTGCAACCTCCTGTAAAACCAAGTTAAAACGTGCGAATTGTACGTACTGTTCGCATATGACTCGATTGCTGCACTCCTTACTTGTGAAATGGCAGAAATTGGAAGAGATAATTTCTTAAATCTTTGTGTCTGACCACAGCCACTAGCAGTAATACTAATAGCAATAAAGTAATGATAAAAATATAGTTACGGTCGCGTCGTGCCCTCAGTTAATTCATTTACCTGTTTCGAAGTGAGTAATGAAGCAATTTCTGGACTATTGGAAGGACTATCTACAACTTCGAGAAGATATTTTCTTGAGATATTTAGCATTTATTACGTATATGTCTCACTTCTATCGTCAACAATGTACAGAACAAAGCACAACATATGTGTGTAGTGGGTGGACTATGCGAGGAACTGAGAAAAAGTAATTATTGATAACTTATGTAATCAGTATTAGAGTCTGAAAAACTGTGATAATAGTAACGATCTTCTGAAAATAATTTAGTTTCGTGACTGAAACAGAATCGAATCATTTAGTTTTTACCCCTCAGCTTGAGAACCAATGGTAATAATATTTTGAAATGTAAGTTACGATAAGAAAATAATATCCCTATTTATCTTTATCTATCATGTTTCCATCATCAGGCATTTCGGTACCTGCCACATTAGCCTAATTGCCGATTTGTGGTTGCAAGAAGACTTCGGGGTACATGTTCTGTACATATAGTTTCGTAAATGATATATCTCAGGAGCATATTTTACCTTCTTAAATTTTTGTTTTATTACTCCACTATTTTACATCAGCAAAATTGCAAACTATACTCAACAATTTATGTAAAACCTATTCTAGGGTTCTAATGTATTCGACAACTGTTAACTTGGATATGACGTTTTATTTCTCAACCTAAGCTACTAAGATCTTTTTATTACAACACATTTTTCCGTTGACATGAAAATAGTATTTCCTAACGAAACCGGACGTCAATGCAACGCCATTCACTATCAGCAGCTCATGTTGGTAAAGATTAACAAGTAATGTGGGCCATGCAGAGAAATGTATTCTCTTCCTGAACATTGGGTGAGCCCAGACGGTTACTCTGAAGCCATCTTGGGACCAGCACACGTCTGGAGTTCTCGTTGCTATCTCTTTACTACCTAGCATGGTGCGGGCTTTTGTTGGAGTTTCGAGAACATACCTTCACCGAGGAGTCAAGCAGTATATTGCTCCCTCCTACGTATATCTCGCGAAGAGACCGTGAGGATAAAATCAGAGAGATTAGAGCCCACACAGAGGCATACCGACAATCCTTCTTCCCACGAACAATACGAGACTGGAATAGAAGGGAGAACCGAGAGAGATACTCAAGGTACCCTCCGCCACACACCGTCACGTGGCTTGCGGAGTATGGATGTAGATGTAGATGTAGAGCATGGTATGTCAGTCTTAAAGCACTATAGGTGCAGGGAAACATTCTGATAATCCAGCACGTGTGATTATATGCAATACCATTAAGTTTGTGTTAAAAGAGGCAAACAAGGAAGAAAAAATCTCACTAGAAACTGTGATTGAGAGGGCTCGAGGAACCACTTGCTATTCTGTATTTTTCATTGCTGGCATCGCAAAATAAGGTGGTTTTATGCGACTTGCTTCTGGAAGCACGAGGACGGACTTGTTTCGTTTTGCTTGATCCTTTCTTTATGCGGCTGTTAATTTCTTGGTTCTCTGGTGAGAAACTATCGACTCTGAGTGTTTATACACTCTACGAAAAAAAAGAACACTTCTCCGAACTGGAGTCTCACTGACTGAAGTAGAATTGTCTTCACTTATGAGTCCCACTTCGATCTGAGCCCCAATGACCAGCGCAGACGTGTGTGCAGACACCTCGGACGGCGGTTTGTTAGAAACCTGACTGTCGCCCGCCCAATATATGGCCCCGACAACAATATGTGATGGTCTCGGGTGCATTTCATCTAGTCGCAGGAGCCCTTTGGTTGTCATCCGTGGCACCCTTACAGCAAGGTAGTAGGTTGGTATTCTACACTCCAAATTTTTGCCCTCATGGCCTGCCATCCTGGGCTTACATTTCTGCAAGGTAATGCCCGGCCACAAACGGCGAGAGTTTCTATAGCTTGTCTTGGTGCTTGCAAAACCCTAGCTTGGCCAATAAGTCCGCTGGATCTCTCCCAAAATGAGAACATTTGGGGCATTATGGGTAGGGCCCTCTAATCACCTAGTTATTTTGACAGTATAACGCGCCAGTAGAGCAGAATTTGGCACGATACCCCTCAGGATGAAATCCAACACGACTGTCAATCAGTGCCAAGCCGAATAACTGCTTGCATGAAGGGCAGAGATGGACCAAGACGTTATTGACTTTCTCAGTTTGTGTAACTCTTTCTCTTGAATAAATCATCAATTTTTTCTGAAATTGTAATCTATTGTTCGTCCATACAGGTACATCACAGCTACCGATTTCCATTTCATTCGGATAATTTTATAATGTGGCATGTATATCTTGTCTTAGTGTGTATTTGTCGAATTACGGATCGTACTGACTTAATCTGTTAATATGACTGTTTGCAGACTCACAAGCTGTAACTTACAAGTTACGTGTGGAATGCGTTTCTTTGTAGGCTTCAGCTGTCGAATTTCACCTCCCCTACGGTCCTGTGGCCGTCCACAGTGGAGCCCCCACCATTACTGTGGGCCGGCCGGAGTGGCCGTGCGGTTCTAGGCGCTACAGTCTGGAACTGCGTGACCGCTACGGTTGCTGGTTCAATCCTGCCTCGGGCATGGATGTGTGTGATGATCTTAGGTTAGTTAGGTTTAAGTAGTTCTAAGTTCTAGGGGACTGATGACCACAGCAGTTAAGTCCCATAGTGCTCAGAGCCATTTGAACCATTACTGTGGTACAGAGGCCCACGAGAAAGAGAGGCCGTAGCGAGTACATCACACACTGCAAGTCTCACTTGAGTGTCAGCAGCCGTCTCTGGCGATGAGAAAGGAGCTGTTTAAGACGGGTTTAATAATTCTTGACTGTGCTTCGAAACGCATTTAAGCTCTCGATAGCACACAACAAAATTAAGACCTTTTCAATTAAATACTGATTTCCTGTAGGCCCCGCACGAGGATGTGCGTTCCCGAAGTGTTTTGGCGGACAAGCCTGCTAGTATGACGTCACAATTTCCTTGCAGGAGCCCATAGATCTTGATAGCCCAGTGTTGTGCCCTCCTCTAACGCACCATCTGCGCATATACCGACTAACTTACTTAGTGCACAGTGTAACATGAAGCCGACCGAGGTGACCGAGCGTTTCTAGGCGCTACAGTCTGGAACCGCGCGACCGCTACGGTCGCAGGTTCGAATCCTGCCTCGGGCATGGATGTGTGTGATGTCCTTAGGTTAGTTAGGTTTAAGTAGTTCTAAGTTCTAGTGGACTGATGACCTCAGGAGTTGGGCCCATACTGCTCAGAGCCATTTTTTGTAACATGAATTTCTTCAAGCACTACACAGTGTAAACGTGGAGTTGCCACCGAATAGAATTATACAGCGTTATTCATATCAGGAGCTTGAAAAGACGATGTGCGAAAACATACAGAAAATAGACGTAGAGCACCTCTGTAAATTTCTAACTCATATTACAACTGCTCAATATGGGTAATCTCTGTGATGCTGCTGACGGCAATACGTGTGCGTAATTCATAGAAGATGCCTAGGTAGGAGCAATGATAGCAGCCCACTTTGGATATCTGTACATTGAGTTCCCTGTCTGAAAGTGCGAACTAATTCAGTTCGACAATACAGAACTAATGATTTGGCTACATGTTCTACCACTATGTCCTCTTATCTGTGTTCTGCAGCTTCGCCTCGGCGAGTATTACGATTTTAATCTTGGAGAACTGCGCTATCCGCTGATGTGTGTCGTTTTCCTGTACGTCTTGTAGCTTTTGCGCAGTCGCCTTTTGAAAGTGCGGATGTACTTATGAACAGCTGTGTACATTTGTTTGCTTACATCGTAGGAGGAAAGCTCTATTATAACTATATCACACGGCAAGAACAATGGTAACCCCATAAAGAATCCCGTTTTGTATGTATTCCACATCATCCAGAATTTTTCATGGTAAACTGGTGTTATTTTTCTTGTACATAATAATAACTCATATAAATAGTACTCGTCCTTGGAAGTTGAAGAATTTTACCCAAACACGTTTCACATAATTGTTTTAAGCGTCGTCAGTAGTTTACGAATTAAATAATAGAAACAGTTCTTTGCAAAACTACAAATATTTTGATTTGAAGTAGTTGATCAAAGAATTAATTATTTTATTTACGTTGTAAATCAGAGCTGGTACCTAAAAGATTTAGCTGAAAAAGTACAAGTATTAAATATTCTTATCTACAACATAAGCAGCAGTAAGGTAGCAAGTGGAGCATAATGGCTAGAGATGGCGAATTAAGTCATGACATCATTCCGAGAAGATGCACTCCAAATCCCTTTTGTGCCATCATTTCTAGCTTCGTAATTTCCCTGTTTCACTTCCGTCACCGAAGACACTCGGAGCAACAGCAGATGAAAACATAAACTCAGCTGAACACTTTGTTACAATGTGTAATATGGCGTTAGCATCTCTCCACACCACGCAAGTGCAAAAATATGAAAACTCTTCCCCTTCGACTCGAAACTGATCGTTTTACACACGATTCATCAATTTAATTTACATTAAATGTGACACAGACAGCGAAAAGGAATGTCTTGTCAAAAATTTTGGGTCTTAAGATAGTACTGCAGGTTTTGAGCATTAAATTCTGAACAGTTTGTAAGAAACAAGATTTATATCCCTAAATTTGAACATTAATGATGGAAAATAGGTGTTCTGAGATCGTGCGTTTTAAAGTTTCACATTATTGGCATTGTTTGATTTGACATATTTGAGTAACATATTATTCATATGTATTTACTTTAAAATGTCATTTGTGTAACGGTGCGCATTTTTTAACTTAACATTACTCGTTGAGTAGTTTATCCCTTACTGTACAAAAATTGAAAACCAAACAAATTGGCCCAAAATTGAGAAAAATTGTCGAACTGTGCATAGCTTTCCTTTTTTTTTTTTTTTTTGCAAAATATTGATAATTTTACTCTGCGTTGGGGCATATTTTAACAAAATTTTGATTTTGAAGCCATTAATGTGCCCAAAACCAGTTAAAATTTTGAAATCACGAAATCCCAAAAATATATTAATGAGATCCTATATTTTATTTTCTAAAATACTTGTGTCTAAAGGGATTCAAGATCTTTCATGAAAAGCGTTTTCATCATTCATTATTTTATTATGAAATATATGGCCGGCCAGGTTCTTCCACAGTATCCTCAGTGCCACTTGAGGTTCTGATTCAGGATTGCTTGCACTGTCTTTAGTACGAGGGCTTACTGGAAAGTAACGCCTCCGAGTTATGTATGTGAAAACTCTTAAAGCGTTTTGAATGAAACGAATGTTATTTTCTACATCTTCATTCTTCATGTCGCTCCGACATCTTCAACAATCTGACGCCATGGGTTCACTGTCATCGATCGTGGTCCAAACTGTCGCGACTTGATCCCGTCCGATTTTCATCTGTTTCCAAACCTGAAGAACGTCTTCGTGGACTTCGCTTTGAGAGTAATGAAGCGGACCAAGCACAGGTGAGGCTGTGGCAGCGTCTACAAAGTCGAACTTTATACAGTGTCGGGGATAAGAAACTCTCGTTGTAATATCTTTGTTTGTCGCAGAGGAGACTACGTCAAGAAGTAAATCTGTAGACATGAAGAACAAAGATCTAGAATGTTTCATTTTAAAAAAAATTTTTAGTGGTTTCACATTAAAAAAGTGGTGGTCTTACTTTGTAGCACAACCTTGTATTATTACTATTATTAGTGCTACTAATAGTAGCAGAAGTAGTTTTAACAGTATTGCTGTTATTATTGACATTACTTACCCGTAGGCACTATTATTCCAATTGACTTTAGACACAAGCAAATCATCAAACAATGTCTTCACGTGTTTCATAACTGTTATTATCATATATAATATTATAATTATTATTACTATTAAAATAAACGCTGAGCAAATAGTACTTGTTTGAGAAAAAAAATGATGTCCGATGCAAGAGAGGGCCCGAAGGTCTTAATCTGATCTGGTTCATTAGACAAAATGTGGTCAAAATGCTTTAGTTGTACATCTAATGACCACACTAGTCACAAATCACTGTAACTACAGAAGCGAATGTATTCGAAAGCTGGCAAGGAACCGCTGCGAAGCGCATTCCAACATTCAACCATCCGCAATCCAGCCAAAGCTCAAATTTAGGACTGAAATAATGAGATAGTACACTGAAGCTACGGTACACCGTGGCCTTGCAGCAGTCTATTATACGTTTCAGAGTTAGAAGTGAGGACAACTGGTGATCTGATAAGGCTATCATGAACAATACTAGGGAGATCAGAGAGCAGCGCCATTGTAGTCGCATACAATAGCTCAGTCCGTGTCAAGAATACGAGCTCGCATTGTTCCAGAATTGCAATCTGATCGTTGCTCTGCGTCACAACGACCCACACATTACACTGTGCACAGAGTAGGAAGAATAAAGGCCAATTTCGTGATACCATTTTCGAACGTTTCAGTTGCTTTTTGATACCAGTTTTTTTTTCAACGGTTATTAAATAAGGTAAGTGGGCTGGCAGAAGCAAACTGAGCTGATGACATGTTTGATTACATTAACATGTACAGAAGTCTGACCCATACGAGGAGCATTCATGTTATAATACCTCCGCTTTTTCTCTCACAGACCAAACACACGGAAACGTGTAAATTTGTGTCAGTTTTCGATGTAACCTCCATGCAGCCGCACACGGTTTCCATAAAATCGACGCCGTGATTCCATAGCTTGTGTAAGAGCCTAGTTTGTCCGTTGGAAAATCGCTGTTGCAATAGCGGTACTACTAGTGGATGTTCGACCGCTGAGAGTTCTTTGACCGTTGAAAACAGCCAAAAGTCGCTAGGAGCCAGGTCAGGGATCATGAGGAATCGTATGAACGTTGTTATCACAAAGAAACTGCAGCGTCGCCGTCGCCTGAGGTGCTAATGCGTTATCTTGGTGAAAAAGCACAAACGCGGCGTTTTCTGGCCGTTTTTCATACAGTACTGGGAGGAGCGTGTAGCATGTCCCTCAGAGCGTCTTGCTAGGATGCACCTCTCATCATAGTGCTCTTTGGAAAGCAGTGAGTAAGGATTACGCCATCGCTGTCCCAGATTATGGACATCACCATTTTATCAACAATGGAGCTTCAACGAAATTTTTTTGGCAGCGAATCGTGTGAGCCTCCATCAAATTGACGGACGCTTGGCTTCAGAACTAGAAACGGCATCCATGTCTCATCCACTGTGACAATCGATAAAATCACGCATAAACATTGCCTTTGCAACATGCCACGCGCGCAGGCTTGTGGTCGTCCGTCAGTATTCGTGGCACTTACCTGGAGGACACTTTTCGCTTTTTCAGGTCCTTACACGTCACTGTGCACACAGATCCCATGGAAATGCCAACACTGGAGGCAGTGTGTTAGACACACCTTTGGCGATCATCCACAAAAACTCTCTCCACTCACTCGATCATATCATGAGACCGACTGGTGCGAGGCCAGGGTCAGCTCGGTTTGTTCTCACACGACTTTCTGACAGCTTTGAACTGTTGGACCCATGAACGGACATTAGGTACATACACATCCATCACCAAACGTCTCACTCAATTGCCGAAGAATTATAGTCTGCGTCGCGCTTAGCAAATGGAGAAATCAAGTATTTACTCATTATTCTTGTAATAAAAACGGGGCCAATCTGAGTGTCAGAAACACGTCCTCACTCTCACCGCTGCTGCTGGAGTTGTTTCTGTCAAACAATGCTTCTCTCTACCACGCATTCACAAGTGCATGCGTATTTTGAAGCAAACCATACTTTTCTATCCGTTTCCAGTCCTGATAAAGAGAATCAATGGTGTTATAACTTGAATGTACCTTGTACAATTATTCCCCTGTTGTCAAAAAGAACTACCGCTTCATTCTGACTTCTGCGACGTGCTCGTGATACGGTACTGTGATAGAGCAATTGCAGTATGTACCAGCGATATACACTGTGCAACAAGATTAAAGGATCATCTTTGCGAAACGCAGCAGCTGCCACACATTGCGACATAGAGGTATGAAATTTCCCTAAAACGTGCCCACAATATCTCTCTGGAACGGTGCAAAAGAATGGAGCTCTGTGACGTCACCCTCCGGCTCGGCAACGCCTTAAGGGGACATTGTACGTGAATTTCGTTGACATTTGACATTTTCTAGTTTCTACTCCGCAATGTACTTTAAACTTTCCTGAACATTTTGATATATAATACATTAAAATCAGGCGTTTGTGAGACCTTCAAACAATATTTTGAATGTTGACATGTGACTGTCAAATTTCGCGGCTAAGCATATACTGCCGCAACTAAGCAGTCATATCTTGGGAACTACACAGTCTAGAGGGCTGTGAATTGCTTTTTGTGCCTACTGCTACGTCGCAGAATTTGGCATTACGTATAAACGTAAAAACCAAACCGGGTAACACAAAACTGTCTGATAACAAGACAGTAAAATGTGCTGTAAGACTAACGGACAAAGTAATTGATGAATTACAGGAATATTATGGGAAGGCCATTACAGATAACTGTGACAAATTAGGGAAGATGAAAACAGCTGTCTGGAGCCCGTTCTTTCATCGAATATCAACCGATGAAAAACCATGTCGTGCTTAGTGTCCACCTCCACCAAACACTTGGTGTAAATATAGGCAAGCTGAATTTTCTGACACCCTGCATGAATTTTCATAAACATTTTCTTCCTCTGGCAGTAATGGAGGCAAATCAAAGCTATTTACAGAGATAAATCCTGAGCTACTAAAGAAGTGTTTACGTGGGAACACCCAGAATGTGAATGAGTCCTTCAATAACGTTGTATGGTGCCGTGTGCCTAAAAATGTATTTGTTGGCCTTATGACTCTAAAGTTAGCAGTGTGTGATGCTGTAATAACTTTTAATGGTGGGAACTATGAAAGACTTAACGTTCTGGAGAAGTTAGGGGTTAGATTTTGACAGAGCACAGCTAAAGGACTGCGGAAACTGAATGAGCTTCGTGTACGTGAAGCACAGCTAGCTGCTCAGCAAATGACAAAAGAAGCAAGAAAGAAAAGGAGGAGGCAATCACTGGGCTCTTGTGACACTGAAGAAGACACAAAAAGGGCCAGGGCAATTCTAGTGCATAAGACGCTGAAATGCTAGTCTGTGTAAGAATCTGTAATAAAAAAATTTATAAACCTCAATATAGAAAAATTGAGTGTTTGAAAAGAAAGATAACATGCCCCACAATACAATTTTAGTAATAATTCTAATTCGCTGTATTTAGGAAGGAGCATTCAATAATTATGGAAAATTGTAAGTTGGTGTCTTAAAAAGTTTCCAAAATAATGGATCACAAAACTCGAAAGTTTAACATTGTCGACTAAGGACATACAATGGCTCCTTAAAGAGCAAAGTGTCGTCACATGCGAAAAATAGGACAGAACTTAGAAGTTCATGTGACGAGTAAGTTCGGTTAACGATGTCACATTGGCACTAAGTTTCATCACAATTCTGCTCAGCACCAACGCGGACGTGTGACACGGTGGAATGGTCGTCACAACCCATGTCACCCTCATTACGCTGCTTCTTTTGACACCTCTACGATGGAGATGAGAACCGTAGCACCAGCGTTGAGCCGGCCGGGATGGACGAGCGATTCTAGGCGCTACAGTATGAAACTGTGCGACGGCTTCGATCGCAGGTTCGAATCCTGCCTCGGGCATGGATGTGTGTGATATCCTTAGGTTAGTTAGGTTTAAGTAGTTCTAAGTTCTAGGGGACTGATGACCTTAGAAGTTAAGTCCCATAGTGCTCAGAGCCATTTAAACTCACACAGTTAAGCAGATAGCAAGAGCCGACAACTGCGAGAATTATCACACAATCAGCTTAACAACTCAAACATCCAAGTTGCTGACGGGAATGATGTACAGAAGAATGGAAAAGAAATTTGAAAATCTGTTAGATGACGATCAGTTCGGCTTTAGGAAAGGTAAAGGCACCAGAGAGACTCTTCTGACAACGGGATTGATAATGAAAGCAAGACTGAAGAAAAATTAAAGCATGATTATGGGATTAGAAATTCTGAAGAAAAAAGTGTAAGCTATAGGGAAAGACGGGGAATATACAGCATGTACAAGAGCCAAGAGGGATCAATAAGAGTGCAACACCATGGATGAAGTGCTTGGATTAAAATGGATGTAGTGTTTCGCCCCTACTGTTCAGTCTGCACATCGAAGAAGCAATGACGGAAATAAAAGGAAGGTTCAAGAGTGGAATTAAAATTCTAGGTGAAAGGATGTCAATGACAAGATTCGCTGATGATATAGCTGTACCCATTGAAAGTGAAGAAGGATTTCAGGATTTTCTGAATGGAATGAACGATCCAGTGAATACACATTATGAACTGAGAGAAAATCGAAGAAATACGAAAGTAATGAGAACTAGCAAAAATGAGAACAGAGAGAAACTTAACATCAGGATTGCTGATAACGAAATGGATGAAGTTACGTAGTTCTGCTACCTAGGCGGCAATATAACTCATGACAGACGAACCATGCAGGATACGTTTGGAGCACAGCATTGTAAGGTAGTGAAACGTGGACTGCGCGAAAACCGGAACGGAAGAGAGTCGAAGCATTTGACATGTTATTTTTGAAATATCACTAGAGACAGTTGGTGATCAAAATATAATATCTGAAATTAATTATGAAACAGTCGCAAATGAACATTTATTTGTAATGAAAGTGTTTTGTGATCTAGTATGTTTTATAATTAATTTCATTTGAGATTTGATGCTACATACGGATGTCGAAAATTAAGTGGACTGATAAGGTAACGAATGAGGAGGTTCTCGACGGGACCTCCGAGGAGGTGAGAATATGGAAAAATGCTCAGAAGAAGAGAGGATAAGATAGCAGGACACCTGTTAAGACATCAGAGAGGGTAAAAAGGGTAAGAATACATGCAGAAAATAACTGACGACATAGGTTGCGATTGCTATTCTGAGATGAAAGATTGGCATGGGAGAGAAATTCACGGTGAGTTGCATCAACCCTGTCAGAAGACTAATGAGTAAATAAAAGAATGATAAAACAGGAAGGAAACCCTAGTGATTTTTGAAAAGCATCCAACCAAATATGGATGCGAACTGAAGCAGCAAAGGGTACTTAGACTTCTTCACCCCTCCTGTTTTAAAACCTCCTGTGGCAAGATCGTGGAGGGGTGTGACACTGACACATTAATCCAGAGCAGCTTTCCTGTAATTTTCAGTATTGTGTCTGAGTCAAACCTTAGAGACCGTGTACACAGTTTGATTAATTAGCTTTCCTGATGTCTCGGGTGTTCATTGGAGCAGTTTAGTTCTTTCAACAGTGAAACCGAGACGGAACGACGTACCATCAAGATATACTACGTGCTCTTGTAGATCGACTTTGGCGTGATGTTTAAATACGAAGTACAATCCAAGAATGACATTGTAGCTTAATTCCTCTGCAGAATTGCTATACACACCTCGGAAATTCAATAATTCCCAACTCAGAAAGTGAACATTATTCACACTCACACCTCTTAACCTACAAATTTGATGGATTTAAATCCAGGGTACCAGATACACCCGGGCTCGTCACGAATACTTGTGATCCTTATCCAACAAAAAATTAAGTAGTATTCCCTTACATACTGGATACAGAAATGTCTGACACTGATTTTGGGCAGGGGTGTCCTGCGATCAAACTTACTGGATGCGTTGTGCAGTTCTCACAACACACCCTGTCCCGTTTAGCAGAGCTGAGCGAGAGTTACCCTGACTTAATCTTGCTCGCGACTGTCGATATTTCTGACTGGAGTGCTCGACAAGTTTGCGCTTTTGACACTGTAGCTTCCTATAAAACCACTGAACGTGTACTACAGCGCCATAGCGATAACGTATGACTATATTAAAAGCTAACTCGATTTCCGTCGGCCTAGTCACTGAGTCCATTTCAGACAAAGGTACCGCAATTGCTGCTGCTTGATCCAGGGTTTCCGGAAGTTCCATGCGCAATTTCGACAACACTTCAGCCGCTGGACTTTTTCAAAATAAATAAAGCATCCCTTTTTCCTGGAGAACAGCATTGTTGGTTTGGTCGTCATTCGTCAATTCATATTTCTGATATGGCCTACAATATTTTCTACCGATTACGCCGCTTTTTGAACTATACCATTGAGCTGTTCACAGTAATACCTAGCAGCATTTTTTCTTCTGTAACGCTCTACTAGCTCTTTCTGACATTCCGCAAAAGACTGAGTAATCCGCATCTTCTTATCACTCGTTACGTAATTATCTTCTATCATTCCGCACACGTAACAACTGATCGCTACACAAGTTCCCTAACTTAGCGGCTGTTTGTAAACTACCAAAAAAGAAGTCTTCCCCAAATGTACCCAAAAATGTGCACTGAGGCAACTTCAGTGGCAATGGAGACACTTTAGAAGTTGATCGGTCTTTTCTTTCACCCTTTAAACAATCTATGCCGATCAGCCAGAACATCATAAACGCCGACCTACTATCGATATAGACCCAAGCAGGCAATATCAGCGTCATTTGGCGACGTGTCACTTCTAGTCAGACACATGCACTATGCACGTAGTATCAGTGGGGGTACTGTCCATGTGTAGAATGGCGAAGGTGCACATTCTATCTGAGTTTGACCGAGGGCAGATTGTGATGGCCCAGGAAGGTGTAGGGGTTGAAGTCTGGTAAAACGGGACACTTGGTGAATTGTGGTGGAACTAACATCAGACTTTAATGCTCGGCTGAGTACAAGCATGTCTGGAAACACAATGCACCGACACACTCCATCGATGGGCCTCAACAGCCGACGACCCATACTTGTACCAACATTAACATCGCGACATCGGCAACTATAACTGAAATAGGCACGTGACCATTGACACAGGACGTTGGCGCAGTGGCAGAATGTTGCATGGTCTGATAAACCCCGATACCCTCTTCATCATGCCGACATGAGAGCGCGAATACGTCGCCTTCCAGGAGAACAGCTCCTTGACACCTGTACTGCTGGACAGACACAACCTGGCGGCAGCTCCATTACACTCTGGAGAACATTCACGTCGGCATCCATGGTTCTAGTGCGGCCAAGGTGTATCATGCACTGGTTGCAGACCTCGTAAACCCCTTTGTAGCGATCACGTTTCCGGACATTTTTCAACAAGATTATGCGCTATGTCAGAATTCCAGAAGTGAGGAACACAATGGCGAGCTCCAGTTGAGGTGATGGACCCCCAGCTCGCCAGATCTGAACTTGATCGAAAACATCTGGGATGTGACTGAATGTAGCGCCAGAGTTCATCGCTCCCCTCCTCGGAACTTACAGGAATTAGATGACTTGTGTGTGCAGATGTGGTAGCAACTCCCTCCAGCGACCTACTAAGGCCTCATTGCATCCATGCTACGATGTGTCGTCGCTGCTCGCAGCTAGCCATGCCAGAGGTGGACATACCAGCTATTAGTAAAGCTTCATCACTAACTTTAGCTGCCTCATCCGGCAAATGCTGTATTGCATAATGGCTTGTTACTTTTCTACATTTCCGCTTACTATTACAACCACAGGAGTACAATAAAACGAGGCAGAAAGGAAAGGAAAGGAAAAGATTACAAACTGACAAAAGTGAAAGATGGTATCTTACTTGAAGGCTTGAGCTTATTGGTACTGTTGCTGCATCCTCTTCGTTTCTGCCTTCCGTTGGTCCATCGTAACAGCCTTCAGCAGTTGTTTGGACACGAAGTGTAACAGGTTGTCACTATGGGATGATGTGGACGCCCGGTTCTGTGCTTAAGATGGGGGGAGATGTCGGCGATGCACGCAGCCATTCTGTTGCATGCAATGTGGATCACTGCATTTGCAGCGGGCATTTAGTGCTGCGTCAAAATTACAGGGACGACTGGTAACTGTTGTACGTCGTAGTAAGGCCCAGCTGTGCCGATGACGACCGGTTGGACTGCCGCGCTGGATTAGCCGAGCGGTCTCAGGCGCTGCAGTCCTGGAGTGTGCGGCTGGTCCCGGCGGAGGTTCGCGTCCTCCCTCGGGCATAGTTGTGTGTGTTTGTCCTTAGAATACTTTAGGTTAAGTAGTGTGTAAGCTTAGGGACTGATGACCTTAGCAGTTCCCATAAGATTTCACACACATTTGAACATTTGAAAGGTGGGCCAAAATTTTGCAGCTCAGTGCTGAGTGTTTCTGTGTCGCCTGGAAATCTCTGGAGCGGAGGCCGAAGGCCGAGTTGCGGGAGCTACCATGTAGTACTCAGACACACTGCGGAAGGCTTCTGACGTCTCAGGTTGTTGGCACATGGGCTGGCTGTGACTGTGACCTGATTATGGTTCTGGGCTATTTTCCATGCCGCTAGAGGTTTAGGACTCTACAGAATTAATGTTTTGTCAATTTATTAATTGCAAACGTAGTTGCTTCTTGAACTGTGGTTATTAGTGCAGCACGCAGGTTTCCTAATCGTGCTAACGAAACTTTTTTCGCCATCTGGAATGTAAGGAAACAATATGCACAAGCAATTCTGTAGTGTCGCATTGAACTGTCAACATAGATACGCAAGAAACTTGATCACCCGCTTTCTAGGGACTTAATTACACCGTTTTTTATGCCTTTGTCTCCTACTGACAGGTAAGTAAGAGGCATCAGATTGCCCGACGTTTTTCTCGTTACCGTTCTTCCACTATACATGTGGTTGTTCAGCCTGTGTTTCATATGTTGTGTATAAGAGCACAATCTTCTTTCAAATCACCTCTGGCGCTGCGTAATTTCGCTTAAAGCAGTCTTCTAAATTTTGAGTACTTAGGTTCCAAGATTATTTCTGTTTACCTGTTGCTGTTTCTCTTCTCGTCGACAGAGGAGATTTTCCAGATTACCTAAGCTTTATCAGAGTTTAATGACCTAAGACTGTTCAGTTTGTTCTACTCGTCGACAATTTCCCAGCCATTTCCATCAAAGTCACTTTCCGTGAAAAAGACTGAACAGTGATATCTTCTTGCTGTTTGCAACATAACATCGTGATTATGTTTTCATATTTACGACTCAAAATTAATTAGACATTACCTAAAAGTTTTTCAGTAATGTGCTTCATAATATGAATGCCCTTCGTAAATCTCTCGTTTCTCCTTATACGATACACAATTTCCAACTCTGTGGATGGATTTAGTGCTGGGCTTAGGTCTTCTTCGTTCATTTGTTGTACTGAATCTGAAGTCACATGGATAATTTAAGTTTCAGTAGTGCCGGAGTAAAGAGCTATTCCAAGCATTTACGTAATATAGGAACCCTGAACGATCAAGAACGTTTGCAGCTTACTACGTCATGCAAAGTAATAGTGAGCAATTTCAACGACAACAAATAATTTCTGTAAGTTTTGATGAATGAATCCGAAAAATATGCTATTAAATATTAGGTGGTTTCTGACATAAGCGGAACTCAGTATAATACGTGCCTTGTACCAAGTACGTCTGGAGACTAGTTAGATACGCTGAATTGTATCTGTAATTATCGATGTTGAAAAAGTAGAGGATTGATACTGTGAAAGTATAAATAATATGAATGAAAGACTGTGGAGCAGATACTGAATTTTATTTACCGCAACTGTAAGTGTTCATGTCCTGTAACGAAAGGTAGAACCTACGCTTCTAAGGAAATTTCCGATATCATTTCCACACACATTTTTCGCCAAACGCATTACGGGCCGTATATTCTCACTGCAGTAGCAGCGTTTCTGGATCACACGTATGTGGGTAACGTGCTTCCGAAAAAAAAAGAAAAAAAGAATCCACCGCTGCTGCCGGCTGATGACATTAAACTTTTACAAGCAACAGAATTTTTTAAACGTCAGCGGACAAAGAGACTGAGGCAAAAAAAAAATAAAAAAATGAAAAACGAGAAACAAAAACAAGAGTCTAAAAAATAGGCTGGCTGTAAGCTTGGGAGAAAGCAGGTGGAACAAAGAGCACCCCAGGGGGAATTTGAGCGTTCACCGGACCTTAACGAACTCGCTCGCCCTTTTTACACTACCGAATAAAAATTGAAGTCTTTTTTCGAAAGTGAATAATGCTTTCGACGACGCGGCGTACGTTTGTGCGGAATCCGACAGGTTACAGTGCCTGATCCGTAAGGACCGTCCAGTTCTGCAGTTGTCTGATGTGGACGCAAGGTACGTAAGAATAAAATGAGAACTATTTAAGCGAAGGCTCCCGCTGCCAGATTCTGTTTCCGTAAAATACTTCTGGTTATGTGACAGCGTCATAATATGGTAAAACTACTGATGTTTTGGCCAGTATTGTTGACAAACTTCATAATGATGAAATGTAATTACAGCAATATAGAGTGATCCAGTTACTCCTACCGATGTTGTTTTATGCAATCTGCAATGTTATAACTGTCCTTTAAAAACCATGCTCGAGATTTTCAGATTCTCTCGCTCACTATGCGCAAACTATTAGTCCTACCGAAAACATGAACAGGACCTTTATGTAGGAATTTTAGTGTAATTTAATTCTGTAGTGGGATGCGTTTCTGCTGGAGACCACGGTTTTCGAGTTATGCAAGAAAAACGTACAAAGGTGATCTTAAAGAGTATGCCTATTCTCACCCTCAGCTCCCACAGACAACATTTCTAGTACGTTGTTAACGCCACTCCCTCCAACCACTGTACAAAAATTTGCGACTGCAAGAATTATTTACCAAATTCGACATTTTCTTATCTTTATTCACTGGTTTAATTCCGCCACCGGCTTAGATGAGCACTTGCAAATTATAAAACGGCCGTTGGTGTAAATGCAGTCTAACAGATTCGTGAATTTTACTAGCATTATGTAAACAATTACGTCGTTATATTCGTCAGGGCTTCTGAGCACGAAACTAGTTTCTGACCACGAAATTACTGTGCTTGTAAGGGTTTTGTTTGGAAGAAATTGTGAGCATAATGTCTTAGCGTTATGTTTACAAAAGTCGTTTTTCTTTCATTACCATCATGGGCACGTTTAAATCAATAGTGTTAACGAAATAGTGGACTACGCTGGTGGCGTAATAGCCAAGTCAAGAGAGATCAAAAAAATCGAAAATCGGTAACAGATTGTGTAACCATAAATCTTTGTACAGTGGTAGGAGGGAGTACCACAAAAAACATAATAGAAAATCTGAGTGGAGTGGATGAGCGTGTGGGTTGATTTACATTTGAACATCACTTTCATGCTTTCTTTTTAATAACTCAAATGCCGTGGCCTCCAGCAGAAACGCATCCCAGTATAAAATTTAACTACATTTCAATTTCTACGAAAAGGTCCTGTTCGTGTTTTTCTGTAGGACTAACAGTTTGCGCATGGCGAGAGAGAGAATGTGAAAATTTCGCGCGTAGTTTTTGAAAGCCACGTAAATATTCCGGGCACCATGAAACTACTTCCCTAGAGGAAGTTCAATAACCTTGTATACGTTATTAGGTCTATATCCTCCAGTTGAAAATGTTTAGGCTTCCGGGTATAATGTGTTCCGACTGGATGACAGGTTCAGTGAGAGGGGAACTAAAGAACGTTTTGTGTCATTTCTTCCTGGTTATCCTTGGTGAATTCTGTGCAAGCTGTCCACCTGGGAGAGTCCTGAACGCTATGTTTCACAAACAAACAAAGCAGAACAACTTGTTGATTCATATACTAACCAAAATGAACTTGAGCGCTGCACTTCAAGACCTTCAGGGAGCAATTGAAGCCTGTTTGGTGAGCCTTTTTGAAGATGCAAATCTTTTTGCAGTACATACAAAACCTGTGATCATGATGCCTAGAGATATTCAGTTTGCTAGGCGCATCTGTGGTGAACGTGCTCAACTGGGAAATGATTTTGTAGAAGTGCCCCTTTCCAACCGACGCGCCTGAGCACTACCAGCTACTTTTAACTCTGCTAACGTTGAAAAGAATTTTTTTTAACACCATCGACTTTGAAGACGTTTTATTGCGCATCTCATTTAAAGACCTAGTGAATGTAATAACGCATTTTGCAATTGAAGGAGCGATTGTAATTTGTAAATACTAAGGATGAATTGCTAAATTGTCTTTCTGATGTGCATATAAATTCTCTGAAATACCACTAAAGCACGGCGTATCAATGATACCGACAGGGTGCAGGCTGAACTTTGCAAAATACGAATCGCTAACAGGAATAACAAATGCAGTGACAGTGTCATAAACAAAGCTATTGCAACAAATGACTGTGTCGATGGTATCCAGCAGGGACAACTACGAAAAATCGCCCGTCAGCCGTACAGGCCACTGATAATAGACTGATAATCAGACTGTTACAGCAACAAATAAATAGTAGACTTCCTGAGTTAACCATGGTTGGAGTAGGCCTATATTAACTGAGCAACGTTTGCAGGCATGTCTACACACATTAGATTGAACGCTCCATCGACACGCATGCAGTGTTTAGACAACAATTTGAAACATCATAAAACACTACACATTACCATACATTATACGGTGTAGAGCAACAACAGGCATTCAGAAAAGCCTCCAATCGTCTCGGGTTCTGAATGATGTTCTAAGGGAATCTTACACCATTTGTAAGCAATGTGCAAGAAATATGTGTAACGTAGTTGCAGCCAATATTGTCTATGTTCTTATGTGAAATTGGATTCGATAAGCAACCTGAGCTACCGCTAAACGGAATCTAACCTGCATAACACTGTGTGCGTGTTGTATGAATGTCAGTTTCACTATCATTTAAGCTCTCAACAGATCGTTACATGGGAAACTTAAAACTAACATTTCGATAAGCTATCTGCCCGCCTATTTGAATTTGAATTTACAAGTGATACAGAATCTGACTTGTGCAACGGTATTTACAGAACTAGAGTACATGATATGTTGTGGTATGTTAGTGTCTCTGTTTTGGCACAACGTTTTGCACTCACCTCTTCAGATGACTGCCTTTGTCCACGTGGTTTGCAGCAATGCGCAGCAGCGTCGGCTAAAGCCTATTGTTACTATGAATGGATTTAATAAAAGGGAGTTTGCTTGGATCCTGTTAGCTACTAAATAACTTTTGGAAAAGGATTTCATTAATTAAGTCTATTTAAAACTTCAGAGTCATCATGAACAAGTATCAATAATGATAATGACAAATGACATATGTGTCAATAATGGCTGAGTGCCACATTAACAAATTATTTCAATTCCAAAATTGCATTAACATTTAGTAACCACAGCATATTATTTAGGTGTGGAGAATAATTATTATTATTTGGAGGATAGAGGCTTCTTTCACTGACAAGCAAAACATGGGATTATTGCATACTCGGACTAACAATCACGAGCCTAACGCTGCAATTGCTTTTGCGCTATGCTTGCCAATTTTACCTTGAATTCCATCTTCATGCGTAGTTAAGCCATCTAAACCTCTCCTGGCTACGTAAATGAAATCAGGCCTTGAGTGTGGTGACACCTGCCATCACCGAGGTGAGGACAGCGTGACACGTCTTCTGTCTCCGAGCTCTCGACTGACACTACTGCTTTTCCACTCTCGCAGACAGACCTCGTGTCACAACAATGCTTAGAATCGCGCTCCCACGTTTCGTCCTCAGATTGTTACTATCGATATCTGAGTGCTTCCATAGTTCAAAGTATAGCGTTAAGTTAGATATATTGTTTTAGTAATGGAGGGTTCTGACTATTTCCTCACACTTTCTTCCGGCAAAAAACTAGCAGATTCAAGTAATGATGATAAGGTGGACGGCGATCAAGCACCTTTATCTCCAAAGGAGACCGCAAGGGCTCAATAATATTGAGATCTGATGACAGCGTTGCCCAGGGGAGGTGAAACACCTCGTCCTCGTGCTCACAAAACCAGTCCTGGACGCTGATCTGTTTGAACAGCGAAACTGTCGCCTTAGAACAGAGCATCATCGGGGAACAAACATTGTAAAATGGTTCAAATGGCTCTGAGCACTATGGGACTCAGCTGCTGTGGTTATCAGTCCCCTAGAACTTAGAACTACTTAAACCTAACTAACCTAAGGATATCACACACATCCATGCCCGAGGCAGGATTCGAACCTGCGACCGTAGCAGTCGCACGGTTCCGGACTGCGCGCCTAGAACCGCGAGACCACCGCGGCCGTAACAAACATTGTAACCTGATATGGACCTGATCAGCCAGAATTAGTCTCATAATCCTTGGTAGTAATACGACCTAGCAAAGTAACTATGGGACCCATGGAATATACCTCAGTATGGCTCCCCACCCTGTTTCCCTCTTGGGACATAAACTCAACCAGAAGTTGGAAACAGTCTAAAAGAAGACTCGTTCGACAAAATGACTTTCTTCCATTGTTCCACAGTCCATGTTTTGTCCGCCCCCGGTAGCTGAGTGGTCAGCGTGGCAGAATGTCCATCCTAAGGGCCCGGGTTCGATTCCCGGCTGGTTTGGAAATTTTCTCCGCTCAGGGACTGGGTGTTGTGTTGTCCTAATCATCATCATTTCATCCCCATCGACGCGTAAGTCGCCGAAGTAGCGTCAAATCGAGTGACTTGCACCCGGCGAACGGTCTATCCGACGGGAGGCCCTAGTCACATGACATATTTTTAGTCCATGGTTTCCCTTCGGCACTACGATTTCCTGTCATGATGAATGGATTTGAAATTCCAGCTGGCCCCTCAGTTCCCTGCATCTGGAACTCCCTTCGTATTGTTTGGATGCTGGCAGGTTCCATGAGCGGGAAATTCACTTCTGCACCTGTCGTCCTCTCACATTTCGTCGCAACCTTCTTCAATGACCATCGATCACGATCGCTCAACAGACACTTTCGTCCGAGTTAGTGGATGACGTTCCTCCGCTTTCCCGATATGCGACATAAATTTTCGATACGGTGCCTCTTGAATTACCAATCTTGGAACATCATTCTTCCTTGCGGACGCACCCACCATACGAACACCAACAATTTGCCCACGTTCGAATTCATTTGGCTCCGACGTAATGCACTTACAAGTACACAGAACGCTGTTCTGACCATGACTGAGACTTGCAAAGTATTGAGGACATTGCACAGGTAAGGTTCGAGCTGAAATATAACAGCTCAACCGCTGTGCTTGGCCAGCATCTGCTTTATGTTCAAGCATGCCAGGTTTTTCTGTATTTTTGTCCAATCTCTTTACTACGGAGCGCAAGGGATATGCACTGTTTCCTTAGCAGACTATACTTTGAGTACGACAACATCCAGACAAGTGCGGTAAGCCCACACGATTTAAACGAGCCCATGATTCAGAATGGGCGCTTAATAGGTCAGCAGTCCACTACACACAGGAGGCGGCTACACGGGTAGCGGGGGCTGTGTGGAAGGGACTGGGCGGTTTCTTAGTTTAGAGGGTCTCAGGGAAACACAGAAGGGGCGTCCGTCTAAAAGTGGGCAGGTAAAGCATAGTTATTAAACAAGGTTTTCCGAAACTCCTTCACCAAAGAAGACGAAGTTAATATTCCTGAATTCCAATCATGAGAAACATAGAATAGATATCCTCGGTGTAACGAAGCAGCTTAAATCACTTAATAAAGGCAAGGCCTCCGGTCGAGATTGTATACCAGTCGGATTCCTCTCAGAGTATGCTGATAAAATAACTCCATATTTAGCAATTGTATACAACCACTCGCTCACAGAAAGATCCGTACTTAAAGACTGAAAAATTGCTCAACTCACACCAATACCCAAAAAGGGAAGTAAAAGTAGTCCGCTGAATTACTGGCCTATATCACTAACGTCGATTTGCAGTAGGGTTTAGGAATATATACTGTGTTCGAACATTAGGAATTACCTCGAAGAGAACGATTTATTGACACATAATCAGCACGGATTCAGAAAATGTCGTTCTTGTGAAACACAACTAGCTCTTTATACTCATGAAGTAATAAGTGCTATCGACAGGGGATGTCAAATTGATTCCATATTTTTAGATTTCCAGAAGGCTTTCGACACCGTTCCTCACAAGCGTCTTCTAACCAAACTGAGTGCCTTCGGAGTACCGCCTCAGTTGTGCGACTGGATTCGCGATTTCCTGTCAGAAAGGTCACAGTTCGTATTAATAGACGAAAAGTCATCGAGTCAAACAGAAGGAATATCCGGCGTTGCCCAAGGAAGTGTTATAGGTCCTTTATTGTTCCTGATCTATATTAACGACATAGGAGACAATCTGAGTAGCTGTCTTAGATTGTTTGCAGATGATGCTGTCATTTACCATCTTGTAAAAGTCATCAGACGACTTGCAAAATGATTTATATAAGACATCTGTTTCGTGCGAAAAGTGGCAATTGACTCTGAATAAAGAAAAGTGTGAAGTTATTCACAAGAGTACTAAAAGAAATCAGCTCAATTTCGATTACGCCGTATGTCACACAAATATGAGGGCTGTAAATTTAACTAAATACTTAGGGATTACAATTACAAATAACCTAAATTGGAACGATCACATAGGTAATATTGTCGGTAGAGCAAACCAAAGACTGCGATTCATTGGCAGAACATTTAGAAGGTGCAACAGGTCTACCAAAGAGACTGCTTACACTACGCTTGTCCGCCTTATTCTGGAGTGTTACTGCACGTTGTGGGATCCGCATCAGGTGGGACTGACGAATGACATCGAAAAAGTACAATGAAGGGCAACTCGTCTTGTATGATCGCGGAACAGGGGAGATAGTGTCACAGACAGGATACGTGAATTGAAGTGGCAATCATTAAAACAAAGGCGTTTTTCGTTGCAACGGGATCTGCTCATGATTTTCAATCACCAGTTTTCTCCTTCGGTTGCGAAAACATTCTGTTGGCACCCACCTACATAGGGAGAAATGATCATCACGATAAAATAAGAGAAATCAGGGCTCGCATAGAAAAATTTAAGTGCTCGTTTTTCCCGGGTGCCGTACGAGAGTGGAACGGTAGAGAGACAGTATGAAAGTGGCTCATTGAACCCTCTGCCAGGCACTTCATTGCGAATAGCGGAGTAATTATGTAGATGTGGATGAGTGATGTTTCTGATTTCCTCAGTTCGATTGACTAATTGTGTGCTTTCGGATGTTCAGCCTAGTTGTTGATTAGATTTTTGTGCACGATATTTCGACGATCGACCTAGACGTCTTCTTCACTTCCTCGACTTCAAACAGGCTGTTCAGCATTGTTGATGCCACGCCGCTATTTACAGCCGAAGTAGAGCGTCAAGACTGGCCCCTCGAAGTGGTGCGCAGGTTTCTGCGTTGTTTTCATGGTCGGTTTCTTCATTTACGTTAATAGCAATTCGCAAATACAACAAATTTGTTCTATCGGCCTTCTAATTTTTACTAATTTTTTTGAGACCAGTTGTCTGATATAGATACTGGCTTTTACTCCTTGCAATGTAACGTCTGTGACTGTTTCGAGTTCTTAATTCTACAGCCGTAGTAGTGAAAGTTCATTTTAGTTTTTCTTCTTGTATTCTGTAAATTAATATCGCTGAAAGCAGCAAAAATGAAATTCGTTTACGTTAATTGTATCTAGTGGGTAGTACTCACGAAGATATTAGGAAATAAAGATTCTACTCTCTAATATTTGTGACTCTTAACTGTATGAAATACCTGGACTCAAAAATAGTTGTTGACAAAGCACAGTAACATGGAGTACGTATCAAACTGACGAATTATCCGCATAGAGCAGTCTACTACTGAATGATGGCAATTGCCGATATTAGCGGCAAGTAATTTTTTCATTCTTCTTTTTGCGTCTGCGCAGCAGTGTACAAATTAAGTCAAAGTTCAAACGAATATTGAACAAGTTTCATCCTGAATTTTATACCAGTTTTGAAACATGGAACCCTGGATAACACAGTCCAATTTGTAAAGTATAGGCAATGACGTGGTATAAATTATCTAGGGACAAGAGGATTGATTTCTGTACAGCTTTCCTCATTAGTGCAGACTGAATATCACTTATAACTGCTGCCAGGAACGAAGATCAAATTTGTAACGAATCTTGCCTTATAGGCTTGATGCCTGCAGGATAAATGTGCTTGCCATCTTTTACGGCTCTCAGTTCTGAAATGAGCAGTGGTGCACCAAACTGCTACTCCAACCTCCATCACATGAACTCTGTCAGAGCCTGCCTACTTGACTGCTGAAAAGATACTATGCGTGCTAATGTAAATCGAATACGCGATTTTGTTGCAGAACAAACCACACAGGAAAATAATGTGATACATATATGGACGAAAAATGTGAGACGAAAAATGTTTTAATGTTGGAAATAGTATTACAGCAATGGTAATCATTTGTGGAACATTTAGATCATCGGTACAATTAAAGCACATGTTCACAAACCACACTATGTTCTGACGAAAACCGTAATCAAAGTTACAAAATGTTTCCTATACTGTTCTCGAGAAAGGGAGGTATATACGTACAATGTAACCCATTTCTGTTGACTCATGGGAAAGTTAGAACTCGATTCTAATATTTCACAGAGTAATAACGAATTCCCGTAGCAAATCGACAATTATGCATTGCGAGAAGATACTCTAAATAAACATCATTTGAAAATAAGCTTAAAACACGATAACCGAGAACGGCTGGAGCCTGCAACAAGCAGCAGTTTTACGCAGTTATACTGAACAGCATGCTGAAGCTCCGAAACACATCTTCATTCAGAACGTCTAGACTACACTAAATCAGGGCCCAGAAACAAGGGTGTAACCTCCTACTTCGGAGCATGTCGGTTCAGACTGAATTTTGGTAGCGTGGCCACTCATGGTTCGTGCGGCGACAGTTTTTGAACCGATCAAGCAATAGTGCAGGAAGCGGCACAGGTATCATTGCCTCTGGCCTATGCCGTGTAAAAAAATGAGTCACGCTAGGAGGGAGTGCGCGGAGTTATGAAACAGATCGGACCTCATGACGCTGCGCTGTTTCAAAGTGCCGGGTGGTTATAATTAAACTTTCCCTATTTAACACGCTATAACACGGAAACCAATTACCCTACGAGCACCAAACTTGGTAGCATTAATATCAAGGACAAGAGGGAGAGAAATAATGCAGAATCAATGGAATTGAAACACTTTTACTGTGCTCCTGTGGTGCATCACACCATTACATACCTGTACCATTGCTGCTACAAAAGGTACTCAATATGGCGCTCATAGTTACCAGAAGAGTCTGAAAGAATAGGATTGCATTGTGCACAGCAGAACGAAGCATGTCCGTCGGTATGCTGGCTATCTCTTCGGGTAGCCGCACAACCAGAAATCACAGGGAGTGAGATCAGATGATCGAGCGGGCCAAACATTTGGAACGATCGGCTGATAATTCGATCGTTTCCAAATGCGTTTCGGAGAAACGGGTGAACTCCATGAGGGATGTGGGCCCCAGCTTGTATGAAAACTGTTGGGTTCAATGCGTCTCTCTCCTGTAAGGTGGGTATGACATGTTGGTGAAGCATTTCGGAGTAACGTTGGCCCGTCACACTGCACGTCTTTGGTCCTCGAGCGCCAACCTGTTCAAAAAAGAATGGGCCAATGATGAACGTAGCCGTAATACCTACCATACGGGCAGACGTTCACCATACAGACAAACTTCATGAACAATGACTGGAGGTGAAGATCCCCACATGCGACAATTTTGTGTGTTCACCTCATCCGGCAGAGTAAAATGGGCTTTGTCTGTCAATAGGATGGTCCAGGGCTAGCCCTCGTCAACTGAAGTCCCTGTAGAAAGTGGAGAGCGAAGTCAACACTTTGTTGTGCGTCCTGTGGTGCACGTTGCTGTACGATATGGATCTTGCAAGTGTACCACTTGAGAATAGTTCGAAGCACCTTCCGTACAGTGGGCCACGGGATGTTCAGCTGACGATCGGGAATTGCGCGCACCGTTGTCTGCATAGCAGCAGCCATTTGATCAACCACCTGTGGTGCAGCCAGTCGTCAGCCTCTTTTCGGAGCGACGCCCATTTCTGCAGTTGATTGGAACTTCTTCATCATGCCCCGCGCAGCAGATAATCCTTTCCGCCGGCGATATTCTCGAAGTGCAGTTGCAGCATTACTGTCGTTTCGATAACAGAACTTCACCAATAATACCCTGCTCCTTTTGTCCAAGCTCATGTCGACACGTCAACAAGTGCACTACGACTGGTCAGGTGTGTGAGACTATGAACCACGATGACTGATCACGGCACCTGGTGGCCATGTTTGGAACTGGACGATGGCGCTGTGACGCATGGAAATCATGCACCCTGTACTGTGGTCATTAATGCTACCATGTTTGGTACTTCCACGATAATTGGTTTCCGCGTTATAACGTATTAAACAGGGAAAGTTTTGTTATAACCACCCGGTATTTGCACAAACTTTGATGGAGACTTAGGCTAGGTTCAGATGTAACGCTTGTCGACGCGAGGCAAGGCGCGATCGAATTTTAAGGCAGTTCAGACGAAGTGCATTGGAACGTGCTGGTTGGTGCAGTTACTTTGAATGCTTCATCTGGGTAAACATTAGCACTTACGGAAAAGACAGAGACTCTGAAATTCCGTTCTATATGAAAAAACCAGACAAGAGCGAGTAGAACTCAAGCTCTGTGGGCTCCGTACGAACTTATAATTAAGACAGTTCATGTATAGGTTGCGGTGAGTGAGGCTGAGAGTATCAAATATGTGACATAAATGGCCGTTAGCTTTTAATCGCATTTACTTAGAAGCTTAAATGTTTTACGCTTCCAAGAAACCGAAGACCTCAGCATCTGAGATAAATTTCAACATGATACTGCTACCCGTTCTTGAGAAAAAGAGGCTCACAGCCATATCTTTTTATTGCACTGACTTAGAACCTCAAAGTTTTTACACCGCCAGGAGACCGTATACCTCAGTATGTGACATAAATTTCAACTTGTTATCTCTAACCGTTCCTCAAAAGAAAAAGGGCCGTAACAGACGGATCCCATAAGGGTTCCTTTTTTACCGACTGAGGCACGGGTCCATAAAGATCATTGAAAAAGTCTTTGAGTATACAGCCACATAGAACTTTAACGGAAGACCACGATATGGATCTCCTTTTTTATTACAGGTGGGCTTGTAGGAAAGTGAATGAGAGCCTTTGGAGGAAAGTAACCGTTTGTGAAAGTTGTCTGTTTTAAAAAGTATTTTAGTGACTACGTATGAGCACTATTAATTCCGTTATTAATGTTAGCTTGTCTGCTAGATGTTAAATTTTCGGCTTTCTAATTTGAATGATGCGCGTACCAGACCTAAAGATGTTAGAGCCTGCTGGTGCAAAATTCAACTGCGAGAATGCATAGAGAAATATAACTGCGAGAATACTAAGAAAATGGCGGCCTGTCTGAAAGCTATGATTATCAGAAAATCTGACTATGAAGTTTGCTGTAAAACTTATTACTTTGAAACTAAAACTTGTCCCTGTGAAATTTAATTAAAGAAAGACTATTGTCTTAAGTATCTGGCTCTTCTGGGTCGCACTGGACAATGCCTTGCAAACTACTTTAGTAGTTACAGCGCGTCCCGACACCAGGGTTGCAAGCTCTAAGTACTGAGATACACAAAGGTGCAATGCGTTATCTAAAAACATTACCACCATTCTTCATTAATAATTTTTGATAATGGTTTTAAATAAACTGAAAATTAATTGTCTCTTAGGATGTGGACAGTGACTGATTTAAATGAACTCAATAGCAATCTCATATCATTTGACTTAATAACGCTTAAAGAAACTTAAATAATAGTTAAGCCTTCTCTGAAATCACGTAACTATGAACCAAGAATTACGATAATTAAACTTTACATGTAGAATCTTTCTTTAAACAAAATGCTAAAATCTAATTCTTAAGTCCATCTCCCCCACAATGATCGAATATGTAATCCATTCTTCACAAAGAATATAATCCTGCCAACGTAAAAACAAATTATTTTTCCCTCCGCAATAAATCTTCGATTAATCCATAATACAGTCTCAAAAATTTCCATTGTTTGCTACTTTCTGCTACTAGACCAAAACCAGACTGTTCACATCTAACAGCAGAGCTCTACTGCCTTTCTTCTCCCTTCCTCCCCTCGCGACCAGCATATAAATCAGGCGCCCATTTTCACACAGCAAAGATCTCTTCTAACTCATATCCATGCTGCGCAGTTTCTCTGCCAAGGCAGTGCGCCGATGTCTAAGCAGTTCAAACTCTACGAACGGGATTCCAGACACCCAAAACAAGAAAAATTCCTACGAAAATTTGGCACGCGCCTTCCAGTTTATGAAAAAGTGTTCTTAAATATCGGCTAACTTTAGAAAGTAGGTATGTTGAGTGTACTTTAGGTACAGCTTATAAGTGGAGAACACCACATCAACTTGGTTGAAATGAGAGATGAATTTAAACACGAAGACACGTTGTAAGGAAACCTTGCAACTATAAATGCTACACAGAACGGGTGACCCACTTCACCACCGGGTAGAACTATTTTGTTAAGGAAGGTACACTAGAACCTGCAGATTGTACAATATGTACGGAAGTGTATTTGTTTATTGGGACACTTCCCTCACAGAACATCAAAACCATTCTTCCCAAACTCAAAATATTATTTGCATGCAATTCCGACGTTATGCAGGGTACTATGTACATCGGTACGGATATTCTGACCATTGGCACCTGAATATCTACTCAATCCAGTGTGTTATTTGGTTTTCCCCTGTGTGTAACAATTTCCCTCAAACACCTCACATAATTCAGGTTATCTTCCATTCGGAAAGTGAGTGCACTCAGCGACTGTTATGTGGCATAAATTATGGAGTGCAGCAATCAGTCGTCATTTTTCAGATTTTATTACGCAAATCCAGATTTCGGCTACTGCATTACTAGCCGAAATCTGGATTTGTGTCATAAAATCTAAAAGAGGACGACTGATGGCTGCACTCTATAATTTATAAAATTCACATAATTCACTACCTGACGTTTTCCAAACGGTGGCAACTTTACCACACGGAGTACGCTTGCCATTCACTATACGCTATCCGTTTTGCGTCCTTGCTTCCACACATCAGTACCTGACCTGCTACCTAGTGGAAAATAAACGTTAGTGGCTTATTTGTGCCTTGTGTACTTGGAGGTACTAACCAACCTAAGAACATACAGATCATAAGAGGTGCAATAATTAGACTGCAAATGAAATTAATACTGATGTAAGTTTTTCAGTAAACTGTCAAAATGGCTCTGAGCACTATGGGACTCAACTGCTGTGGTCATAAGTCCCCTAGAACTTAGAACTAGTTAAACCTAACTAGCCTAAGGACATCACACACATCCATGCCCGAGGCAGGATTCGAACCTGCGACCGTAGCGGTCGTGCGGTTCCAGACTGTAGCGCCTTTAACCGCTCGGCCACTCCGGCCGGCAGTAAACTGTCATCCGTCATCAATAAAAATATCTGTACTTACTATCCTAACGTACTCCATTTCATAACAGTGGTCTCTGTCTACTTCATCTATTAGTAGCTCGTTGTCAGTACTCTCCTGTTCGATTTCACTCATTTTCCTCAACATCCAGAAGAGAAAAATAATAGCAATACGCAGAAAATACATCTGGACACGACGGAAACGCGCGGTCAGTGAACAACACGTAACCACTATTTATTTTTTTGACCTAGTGTCAATGCGCGTTCCTTCCTTTTTACAGTAGTTCTTTCAGTGAAAGATGCATTAACGTGACTCAACATGCACAAACGTGAGGCCGTATGATCGGTTCTTAGTCGAATGATCAAACGCAAGATTTGTAAACGCGAGCCAGAATTCCGTCATCTGAAGGCAGTCTTAAACCGAGTGGTCACACAGATAGAGACAATGAGAAAGAAGTTCCCAGAAACTGTATTGTCAGGAGAATTAAACTGTATGGAAGTATAATGTGGACCATCAACAGAACAGGCTCTGCTAACGGTATACTACGCCTTCCACATCGCTGGCAACTGGTTCTACATAACGCTGGTGACAACTTTGAAGGACAGAAACAGGTGTAAACATGTAGCTCTTTTCAGAATGAGATTTTCACCCTGCAGCGGAGTGTGCGCTGATATGAAACTTCCTGGCAGAATAAAACTGTGTACCGGACCGAGACTCGAACTTGGGACCATTGCCCTTCGCTGGCAAGTGCTCTACCATCTCAGCTACCCAAGCACGACTCACGCCCCGTCCTCACAGTTTTACGTCTGCCAGTCTGGTAGAGCACTTGCCCGCGAAAGGCAAAGGTCCTGAGTTCGAGTCTCGGTGCGGCAAACAGTTATAATTTGTCAGGAAGTTTCATGTAACTCTTTTGTTTACCACTATTTAAGCTCCAAACCTCGAATATGTTTATTCTTTATTACATTTGCTGTCCAGTCCTCTCAGACCACTTTCAACCAGATGTACCCTGCTAAGCATCATACACTTCAAATCTTCTTGGTCAATAGGTCGTCGGTTATTCTCATGGTGTTACTGTTAAGTCTCAGTCCTCAAATCGGTGTCACACCTGAAAACAGATGAAGACTCTGAGTGAACTCTGTGTTGTTCTACGAACCTAAACTTCAGTTTGTTCCTTCCGTGACTCAGAGGTCTCTCAGATGTTTTTGTTCCTTCTTCTGCAGCCAGGTACAGGTTCTCTAGTCCAAGCTACTGGTCTCTGTCGCAATGACGCAGTACTTATGATTATCGACATAATATAATGTCACAATGTGGCGTTACTCAATAGTTTCTTTTTTCTTTTTCTACGCAACACAGCGTAGTCTCTGCAGTGTTTGAGAGCTATTACGCCCTCGTTCGTGCGTAGATTGTCTGTCGTGCTCACCCTGAGGTACCGGAACCTGCGTACATTCTCCGCAACTTGACGTTCAACCCTCTAGTTGGTTTCCGCATTCATCAGCATAGTCGCATATCCTGCTATTTCAGCTGTCACCAAGATTTTCAGTGCCGTTTTAGTACGAACTGTACTAATTCCACACCTCCAATAGCGTATGGTTATGCTGATACGGATGTAATGTCTGACTAGTTCATCGACAGCAAAATTGTAGGTGGCAACATATCTCCTTGACGAGCTGTTTCCGGTATTTCAATGCTTTCCGACACTGAGCTTTGGCATCCGATGCTAGCAGTTGCGTCTCCCAGTATCTCCACACGTCCATCACTATCTCGAGTGAAACAGCGTCCATTCTTGTAGAAATTTCGTAAGCAATATAATTTAGGGTTAACGAATAAAACGAGGGTCATAGATCTGGAACCGAGACTGAAAACGAAAAAAAGGGGAAACAAGTATAAATATTAGGCCTAAGTGATGAGTGCACTGATTTTACTACAGGGGATTCCCAACCTTCTGAAAGCAGTACCCCTGAGTGCAGTCAGATATTACTCGCTACCCCACCTCTCCCCCCCGGCACCCTAATATTATTAAGATTAGCGCCTCATTCAACTTTACAACGAAAAGGAATTTTCTTTGAACACTTTCACTCTTAAGATGAAGAAAGGTAAATGATATTTAGTTTTATGGGTGTTTCATTAAATCCCATTGACTGAGATATTTGGTACTGCTTATTTATAATTGTGTCCACCACTCGACTCCCTAGCGACACTTGCTTCACTCACACCCTGCACCGTCGTTAAACCAAGTTAAAACTGGAATACTAAACTTGGGCTCTTTGTAAATCACTTTACTCCTGGACTTCTTGCTTCTAAGGAAATAGGAATTGGAAGACTTTAGGTTGCGAATTCTTTGTGTCTGACCACTGCTATTGACTAATAATAATAATACAGCTGAGGCCTTAAAACTGTTTAGTAGCTGTAACTTAGTTACCGTGGTGTTGTGCTGTCAGTTAGTTAGTTTTTTGCTGTGAAGTGAATAATGGAGAAATGTATGGTCTGCCGCTGGAACTATCTACAACTCAGAGAAGGCATTCTCATGAGACATTTAAGCATATATGATGTATATGTCTTTTTTTACGTATTTTTCTGCATTGTGCAATGAACGAAGTTTGTGTATAGTGGGTGGACTTTCTGAGGAAGATGGTGTTCAAACAGTCGCTCCAGTAACAATAACCTCCTCAGATTGTGTCACACATTAAAGCTATTATCTGAAAAACATTTGTAATTATCGGTAGCATACATAATCAGTTATTATAATCTAACGAAATAGTGATAATAATAATGCAATAAAAAGAATTTATTTAAGTGATCGAAACACAATTGTGTCCTATTGTTTTTATCTCTCAAAACATTACATTTTACCCCTCAGGCGGTAATTCTCATTGCGTTGGGAACCACTGACCTAGAGGACAGTATACCAAGGAATAGCTGATGCTGTTTTGTCGGTACCTCGACCTAACGACTGATTTTCGAATCAGGTGAAGGAATGAGCCCTATAATAGCTTCAATTTCGAAATATATTTAACTTGTTCCAGGTTTTTGATAATACTTCTGCTTAATGTGATTGCACCTATTGATGATTGGTTTGCAGTTGGGTAATAATGTGATAGTACTGACAAGCTTTTCTCAATTGCAAGGCTTCTAAAATTCCAATAATATGTTTGTTCATAGGTACATTACCAAGTTGTACATTGGAACATGGTTTCACGCTTGGAAAAAAAACCTTAATTTTCCGGAGAAATATTTGTTATTTGAGAAAAAAGACATTAGAAATCAATGCCATCATTTAAAAATGGAAGAAGGAAGTGTGTTAAATTTCTGTCACACAGCTGGCTTGAGGCGGAAGTCCGAAACGTGTCCAATGGGACAACACTCTACCCTACTGCTCAGAGTCATGAATGACGAATATTAAACACCATAGCAAAATACAGGGATGAGAAATGAGATTTCAGAGATCTGTGAAAGGCTACAGGAGTCGGCATAGACTTAAAATGAAGATGTGCCTACAAAACTAAATATTTTTACAGCAGCAGAGAGCATCAAAGAAAATAAGGAAAGATAATTTTCTCACTGTGACAGAATACGTGTTATCATACAGACGCACACTGAGATGACAAAAGTCATAGAACGTCTCCTAGTATCGTGTCGGACCTCCTTTTATCTGGCGTAGTGCAGGAACGCGACGGGTCATGGACATAACAAGTCATTGGAAGTCCGCTGCAGGAATATCGAGTCACGCTGCCTCTATACAAGTCCATGATTGCGAAAGTGTTGCTGATGCGGATTTTGTGCAGAGATTGACCTCTTCGACTACGTCCCATAAATATTCGATGGGAATCATGTCTTTACAAAATGTTCTTCAAACCAGTCGCCAACAAGTGTGGCCTGATAACATGGCGCATTGTCATCCATAAAATCCCATTGCGGTTTGCGAACAGGAAGTCCATGAATGGCTGCAAACGGTCTCGAAGTAGAACTCAACAATTTCTAGTCAATGATCGGTTCAGCTTGACCAGAGGACCCAACCCATTCTATGTAAACACAACTCACACCATTATGGAGGCACCATCAGCTTGCACAGTGCCTTGTTGACAACCTGGGGCCAACGACTTCGTGGGGCCTGCGCCACCCTCGAATCTTACCATCTGTTCTTACTAAAATCGAGTCTCATCTGACCAGGGCGCGGTTCTTCAGTCGTCCAGGGTGCATCCGATATGGTCACAAGCTCAGGAGAGGTACTGCAGCCTATGTCGTGCTGCTAGCGAAGGAACTCGCGTCGGTCGTCTGCTGCCGTAGCCCATTAACGCCAAATTTCGACGCACTTTCCTAACGTATAAATTTGTCATAGGTCGCACGTTGATATCTTAGGCTATTTCAAGTAGTGTTGCTTGTGCTTTATTACTGACAACTCTAAGCAAACGCCGCTACCTCTCGATTGTTAAGGGAAGGCCGTCGGCCACTGCATTGTTCGTGGTGAGCTGTAATGCCTGAAAGCTGGTATTCTCTGCACATTCTTGACACTGTGGATCACAGAATACCTAATTCCGTGATGATTTTCGGAAAGGAATGTCCCATGCGAATTTATCATTCCGCGGTCAAAATCTCTTAATGCGGCCATAAACACATAGAACACCTTTTCATACGAATCATCTCAGTACAAATGACAGGTACGCCAATGCACTGCCCTTTTATACCTAGTGTACGCTATACTACCGCAATCTGTATACAGGGTGGTCTATTGAACGTGACCGGGCCAAATATCTCACGAAATAAGCGTCACACGAAAAAACTACAAAGAACGAAACTTGTCTAGCTTGAAGGGGGAAACCAGATGGTTGGCACGATAGATGACGCTGCCATAGGTCAAACGGATATCAACTCAGGTCTTTTTTTTAAATAGGTATCCCATTTTTATTACATATTCATGTTGTACGTAAAGAAATATGAGTATTTTAGTTGGACCACTTTTTTCGCTTTGTGATAGATGGCGCTGTAATAGTCACAAACATATGGCTCACAATTTTAGACGAACAGTAAATTAAAATACAGAACGTAGGTACGGTTCAACATTTCATTTCGGTTGTTCCTATGTGATACATGTACCTTTGTGAACTTAAAACATTTCTGAGAACGCTTGCTGTTACAGCGTGATTACCTGTAAATACCACATTAATGCAATAAATGCTCAGAATGATGTCCATCAACCTCAATGCATTTGGCAATACGTGTAACGAAATTCCTCTCAACAGCGAATAGTTCGCCCTCCGTAATGTTCGCACATGCATTGACAATGCGCTGACGCATGTTGTCAGGCGTTGTCGGTGGATCACGATAGGAAATATCCTTCAACTTTCCCCACAGAATGAAATCCGAGGACGTCAGAGCCGGTGAACGTGCGGGCCATGGTATGGTGCTTCGACGACCAGTCCACCTGTCATGAAATATGGTATTCAATACCGCCATGCAAGCTATGTGCCGGACATCCATCATGTTGGAAGTACATCGCCACTCTGTCATGCAGTGAAACATCTTGTAGCAACATCGGTATAACATTACGTAGGAAATCAGCATACATTGCAGCATTTAGAGTGCAATCGATGAAATGGGGGGCCAATTATTCTTCCTCCCATAATGCCGCATCATACGTTAACCCGCCAAGGTCGCTGATGTTCCACTTGTCGCAGCCATCGTGGATTTTCCGTTGCCCAATAGTGCATTTTATGCCAGTTTACGTTACCGCTGTTGGTGAATGACTCCTCGTCGTGCAAAAAATCTGTCATCGTTCCGTAATTTCTCTTGTGCCCAGTGGCAGAACTGAACACGACGTTCAAAGTCGTGCCATGCAATTTCTGGTGCACAGAAATGTGGTACGGGTGCAATCGATGTTGATGTAGCATTCTCAACGCCGACGTTTTTGAGATTCCCGATTGTCGCGCAATTAGTCTGCTACTGATGTGCGGATTAGCCGCGACAGCAGCTAAGACACCTACTTGGGCATCATCATTTGTTGCATGTCGTGGTTGACGTTTCATATGGCAGAACCCTTCCTGTTTCCTTAAATAACGTAACTACTCGGCGAACGGTCCGGACACTTGGATGATGTCGTCCAGGATACCGAGCAGCATACATAGCACACGCCCGTTGGGCATTTTGATCACAACAGCCATACATCAACGCTATATCGACCTTCTCCGCAATTGGTAAACGGTCCATTTGAACAAGGGTAATGTATCACGAAGCAAATACTGTCCGCAATGGCGGAATGTTACGTGATACCACGTACTTATACGTTTGTGACTATTAGAGCGCCATCTATCACAAAGCGAAAAGAGTGGTCCAACTAAAACATTCTTATTTCTTTACATACTAGACGAATATGTAATAAAAAACGGGGGTTCCTATTTACAAAAAACGCAGTTAATATCTGTTTGACCTATGGCAGCGCCATCTAACGGGCCAGCCATAGCGCCATCTGGATTCCCCCTTCAAGCTAGACGAGTTTCGTTCTTTGTAGTTTTCTCGTTTGACACTTATTTCGTGAGATATTTGGCCCGGTCACTATCAATAGACCTCCCCGTATGTGCATATCGCCATCGCATGACTTTTATCACGTCAGTGTATCTGTGAAAAGGACATGGGAAAACCAAGGAAATATTGGCAAGCGATTTCTCTGTGACTGGGACAGGCGACCGCCTACTCCTTGAGAGAAGATGAATAACGTAGGAAGAATAAAAAAAGTCTCGAAGAATTTCTAAGAGGTACGAGCTCACTACGCTCCTTGGCTGTACACCTCTCAGTGGACCCGTTTCGAAAATGAAGAAGTCGCCCGGTAGCAAATAACTACCGGCAGATCTTCATTCAGATAAACGACTGCGTGGACCCGACTCCTGCAGACGGTTGCAAACCAGATCCGCTGGCGCGATAGCCGGCCTGCGAATGGGATTTGGTAAGAATAGAGTCCGGAAGGGTTTTCACAAACCACTGCGCGAACAGTAGCGAGTGCTTTATTAAGTAAGACGGAGCAGCTGCGCAGTTGCGTCCACGATCGCGTTAGCATCCTGGCGGCGTTTGCTGAAAGGATTGTGAGCGGTTAGAGGCGGCGCCGTTCCTTTATCTCTTAAACAGAAAATTACACACGGGGGGGGGGGGGGGGGGTGGAGTGGGAAGGGATGGACGGCGCGGTGTGTGTGTGTGTGGGGGGGCTCTCTGCTTCCTTCTTAGCGGACAGACCCAGCGATCTACACCCTGCTCTTTCTCGGTATGACATCTCAACCGTACTAATTTAATACCCCTCGGTTGCGAGATAAGCGTAATTGTGTACACACACTCAGAATCAAAAGGGAGGCTGGGGGTTCGGTTTGGGGTGGAGTGTGGTGGTACCGTGCCTGCTGCGTGCTATCTGATGAAACGGGGGACAGACGTGCTATCTGTAATATTTTATTGTCACAGAATCGGCGTGCGCGCGAGCGGAAAATGGAAAGTGAGGTAAATAGCGCGGAATAATAAGGCAGATAGGATGGCAAGGAGGGGGAGTGGTGCGGTGGTGGCCTCTCTTACTTAACAGGGCATTTGTGATACGGGAGTTCCGAGAGCTCTCCACTCAAAGGATGACGTCTTCAGCACAATGGCCACCCCCTCTCCTTTTCTTTACTTTTCCCTTCTGCTTTATCTTTTTTTCTCTCGCAGTAAAATTTTCATCGGTCGCAACGGTATAACAGACTAAATAATGAAGCCAACTCTTGTCTTAAATACGAAAAAAGAAAACACTACAGGATTTTTGAAAGTTCACGTCGCTCAGTGTGCTTCTGAATAAGTAGCTGTTGATTAACAACGGCATATTACATTTCTTTTCTCGTACTCTGATTGATAAAACACGGATGTCATCATTTATTGATGTTGTGAACAGATATATCTCTTGAATCAGTTGGTTAATACGCTACACTTTCGTAGTGTCGACGGTAAATTACCCTTACAATATCACATTCAATATTTATTGCTGTTCGTTTAGCCTGATCTTCATTCCCTAAGTAAAATTCTGGAATTAAGTACGAGTTCTGAAAGATATTGCATTATTCCCTCTGTGTTAACAGCTTCAGACTTCGTCATACTTAAGACTGTTAGACAGTCTTCGAAAGGACACTCGTACTCCAAACGTCACCGCCGGGCTGTCAGCTATTGTATCAAGCGCTACACCTCACGGCTTAAATTCCAGATAGTCAGCAATAAAATTTGCCGTAGAACGTCTTGATGAAGTATTTGACATACATTGTAACTGGGATCGAATATCGATCCAAGATGCAACACTCGGAGTAAAAATCGACACAATACCCTCAGTAAACCGGCAGTTGTCGATTTACCTCGATGTATGTAATAGGCACCAAGTAGAATCCGTACTAACTGTGGAGAATGCTAGAACTTTTTTTTTCGAACGGAAAAATTGATCTACCTGTCTTACAGACACAACAGACGATACAGCACATCGTCCAGGAGTGTATATTACCGTCATATCCAGGAAATGACTTACTGGTACTGCCCCGAGGCACTAAATTTAATGTTGTGTTTCTACGTTAAACTACTGTACATTTAGATTAGGATTTTATTAATTATCTATTTCTCATTAGACCCATTCTTTTACATATGTAACGTAATGCACCTACAATAACAGTAATTTTTAATTATGTTTTTACAGCTACTTATTTTTGCCAAACACCTGACTTGCTCATATTTTCACACTTTCTGTTTATACTAAGACTATAATCTGCACGAATTGTTTAATTAGCTGACATTGACTTGCAACGCAGTTTAAATGTCTATAAATTAAAACTACATTATTGTGGATTTTCTGTGGCTTTAATTTATTTCGTGAACCGATCTGAGCCTTATAAGGCCATCATCAGATTTTAACGGAGTCCTGTTGTCAAAGAGCGTACTATGTTGATAAACAACAATAAACACCATGTTACACGTCGACGGTGATTACAGTGAGCAGAAGAGAGGCTATGTGGTTGTCTTCAGTACGACGAATTGAATTTATGCAGCTCTCCACGCTACTCTACCCGCGCAGGCCTCTTCATCTCCGAATAACTACTGCAACCTACATTGTTCTGAATCTGCTTACTGTATTCATCTCATGGTCTCCCTCTATAATTTTTCCCTCACACTTTACTCCAATACAAAAATTGGTGGTCTCTTGATGTCTCAGAATGTGTCCTGTTCACCGATTATTTCTTTTAGTCATATTATGCAACAAATATTTTTTTCAGTTGCTGAAAATTCTTCCGGGTTGAAAGGCCGTGGTCCATGGAACTCTTCTATTCCTGACGTTTCGTCCAAAGCTACGTTGGACATCTTCGTAGGTGCTCCTGCCGTCTCTGTAACACTCAGCACAACCAGGAGCACATCCGAAGATGTCCAACGTAGCTTTGGACAAAAAGTCAGGGATAGAAGAGTTCCATGGACCACGGCCATACAAACCGGAAGAATTCTCGGCAGCTGAAACATCCGGTCGTGAAAGCCTTCATTACATAAATATTTTTTTCGCCACTTCTATTCGGCACTTCCTCATTAGTTACGCAATCCATCCATCTAATCTTCTGTGTCACCACATTTCAAAGGTTTCTGTTCACTTCTTGTCTTAACTATTTGTCACCCGCGTTACGAGGCAACGAGAGAAATATCTTCAGAAATGACTTCCTTATACTTACATTTATATTCGGTGACAGCAAAGTTTTCATATTCAGAAACGCTTTTCTTGTCATTGCCAGTCTACATTTTATATCTACTTCAACCGTCATCAGTTACTTTACCGCCAAAATAGTAAAACTCACCTGCTACTTTAGTGAGTCATCCTCAGCATTGCGTAACTTAATTTAACTACATTCAATTACCCTTGTTTGCCTTTGCCTCCTTTCAAGACGCTGTATACTCCGTTCAACTGCTTTCCAAGTCCATTGCTGTTGAAAGGTGGCTACACTGAGCCACTGCGCCAGAGATTGCGCCAAAGAGTATTATTAAGCCGCCTCCACAGTGCTTGTCGAGAGCTCGTAGAAGTCAGTGCCTGTTAAGAACTCGTAGTAGTCAGTGCTTGGAGAGAGCTCGTAGTAGTCAGTGCCTGTCGAGGTCTCGTGGTAGTCTGTGCTGAGATGTTGTAGCAGAGAGTGTTTGTTGAGATGTGCTATTAGGCAGTGCTTGCTGAGATGTGATATTGGAGAGTTCTGGTTGAGATATAATGTAAGGATTAGAGCGATTTTCATCAATATAAATGAGGTAACTAACTCCGTTTGTTTTTAATTTCAGTATCCTAAATAATGCGTCATTAAAGGTTCAGTCAACAAAGCATCTGGCGTGTGTTCTGGTATTAGAGTTTAATTCTGCTTTCCTTACGCAATTATAGTATTTGTAATTTTCTTTTATCGCGTCAGTATAAATGGTATTTGAAATTTCTTGTCTTGTTGAAGAAGAACCGTGCCAGATGTGTACGTTGAGTCACACTCCCACACACAGAACAATTACATTTGTGCTTGGGTTTTGTAGGTTTTATAGTTGCTGGGGACTTAATTAATTAATTGTGTTAACGAAAAATTTCATTTCATTCTTGTTGTTGTTCTTTGCAGTCAGATAGCGTAATAATACTAGTCAGGGCCAACCGATTACGAGACACAGCGTAATCGGACATACAGCTACGAAAAATTTAAAAAGTATTTTCATCATATTTAATTAAGCCCCCATGCACGTGGCGACCGCTGCTTCGGATCGTCCCTTGGAATGCTTCTGATTGTAAAAATAGTAAACAGTAGTATTGTTGTAGTAATCTGTAGTTTAGTAATTGTAGTCTATTTTGCATGTGTAGATTTGGTAATTGTCATTCTTCTAATGGTATTTTTTCTCAGAATTTGATTTGTTGTCTTGTATATGCGTTTGACAATTTAGTGCAATTATTTAAATTGTTCGATTGATCGTGTTTGAGGGAGACATTTCATGTAAATGGTATTGTTGGAGATAAGGAGGCATTGTGTGTAATTTTCGTACAGTGACGAGTTTTTTATGTTTTGTAAATGATTACGCGGTCGATGAAAAAGGCAAAAATGATGGATAGTGAGAATAACGAAATTGTTAACATGGCGAACTCGCCGACAGAGGAAAACAGTGTCATGAATAATGAAGTGGAAAACAATTTAATAAGTCGGGAAGACAGTCCGGAACCATTTCAAAATTTTTCTCAATCAGAAAATTCACAGAATACGAGATTAACGACAGAACATATGGAGCAGTTAATGAATGTAATATTAAATTTCGGATCACGGATAGAAGCAATGACAACACGGTTAAGCTCAAAAATAGGAACAATTGAAACCAAGATGAAAGCAATGACAACACGGTTAGGCTCACAAATAGGAACAAGTAAAACCGAGATGGAAACAATGGAAACACAGTTAGGCTCACGAACAGGGACATGTTTCAAAAACATGAAAGATGAATCAAATAAAGAAAGTAGAGAAGAAGTACAACCGATTCTGAATGCTCACAATAATAGATTAGTTGCAGTAGAGATCAGACAAAGGGAACAGGATAGAGAACAGGAAGAAAGAGATCGCGTGATAGTACAGAAATTTTCAGAGTTAAATTTACAACGTGCAAAAGATAAGGAAGAAATATTTGAGAGAATCGAGGAATCCGTACCAAATGACAGATTAAATAACCTAACACAACAGTATGAACAGTTAACTACTAAATGTGTTAATACTGAAACCCGAGTCGCGACACTTACGGAAGACGTAAATAAACAGAAAGGACAAATAGGTGATTTAGCGGAAAGAGTTGAGATCTCAGATAAATTGACAAGTGTTAGTTTAGCAGAAGGGTTTGAAGAAAATAATTTGTTTCATTTACGGGATGCAACAAGAGAGCGCCAGGCGCGCGAACTTTACAATAATCGACATTCGGACTGGGACAGACGCGGTAGGTCTTTGTCGCCACGAGGCGAAAACTTTGACTATAAACACTTTTTGACTGTTCGGAAATTTAAGATCTTCCGCAACTCTAAGAATGACATACATCCACGTGCATGGTTAGATCAATTTATGTACGCACTTCCACCAAATTTGCCACTAAGTCACAAACTGGAAATTATGTGCGGCTATTAAAGTCCTCAGGGGATTCACTACTCTAAGTGAATATGTGCCGCAGCGAGCATAGGGCCCCGAGCTGTAGTGGTGCTATTTCCCTTTTAGTTTTCTGTACCGCTGCCTACTCTTTTACTATTCTTTGCATCTGTCAAACCAACTCTTCGACTATCAGTCTATCTAGAGAGTAAGTAAACAATAACCTGATATGACTAATTTACCCGAAAGTGACTTCGGAAATTACCGTTTGGACTTAATGTATCTTCATCAGCATTCATTCCTAGTTTAAACGAAATTTTACCTGTTTATCTTCGTGACAACATTACTTCATATGTTGACGATATTCTTATTGCTAAACATTCTTGGAGTGAGCACAACAAAATTTTGGATTCATTGTTACGTATCTTTGCAAGAGTTGGCATTCCAGTGAACTTAGAAAAATCTGAATTTGGTCGTTCTCAGGTGAAATTTCTCGGTCACATTACTTCTACAGAAGGTATTCTTCCTGATCCAGAGAAATTAGATGCTATTCAGTTCGCAATGACATTCTTTTTAAACGAAAATCGGTCGACAACTCTGTTTCGTTAGTTTGTATTCCTGATGAGTGGGTTAATAAGCTGATTTGGTATACGCATTTCAGTTATGCACACTTTGGTCCCAGAAAATGTTTTCATAAATTACGAGAAAATTGCTACTTCAGTAATATGGAAAAACGTATTCGATCTGTTCTGGCCAAATGCAAATTATGTCAAAAGGCTAAGCCGCCAACAGTTTCTCACAGAGCACCGTTGTTTCCTATCATTCCAGCGAAATTAAAGGAGATGGCTGCAGTTGATTTGTTCGGTCCAGTGGTTCGATCTACTAATGGTTTTGCGTACATTTTCGTAGCAGTGGAGTTGACGTCAAAATATGTGTGTTTTACACCGTTACGCAAAGCAACAGCTCGTTCAGTATCTAACGCTTTCATCAAACATTTTCTTAAAGAAGTTGGTCATGTTGATAAGGTTATATCAGATAATGGATCACAGTTTCGTTCTAAAATTTGGCTTCGTACTCTACAGCGTCGTAAAATTAAACCAATTTTCATTTCACTTTTTCACCCTCAATCTAACGCTTCAGAGAGGTGGAAGAAGGAAATCAATAAATTGTGTCGTCTTTATTGTCATCAGAATCACAGAACGCGGGATCAGTATCTTTATATTTTTCAAAACATTCTGAATGAACTCCCTAATGATTCAACTTCTTTACCGCCTATATTGATATTAAAAAACAAAGCACCGACAAATCGCATTTCTGAAATAGTTCCTTTTCCGCCTTCACGGAAACTGCGGCATTCTGAAGTTGTCAACCTGGCTCTACGAAATATTGCATCTGCGGCTGCTAGAAGAGAGAGATCAGCTAAACGTCCTGGTCGTTCAAAAATCTTGTCAGTTGGTCAAAAAGTGTTAATTAAGTCCCACCGTTTGTCTCACAAAGGAAAAGGCTTGTGTCGCAAATTTTTTCTGCTTTATAACGGTCCATATAGAATTCGCAAAATTATTCATGGTAACACTGTCGAAGTAGAAACTCTTAAATCTCGACGCTCTAAAGGAATACATCATATATCCAACGTAAAAATTTTTGTGGAATGACATACTTTAGAGAAACTCACAGCTACATGTAAACATGCGGAGAGTACAAGGATACCGCGCTGTGTTTTGGCGGCGGCACATACTCAAAGCAACAGTCAAGTCTGCGGGCCGCACAAGGCAGTCGTTGACCGCGAACAATTGCTTCCTACGTCACGCGCCTACAGCTGATCGAGCGCTCAGTGCGAATGCACTGACAGCCGTAAACAAATACACAGTCTAATTTCTCCGACTAAATTCAGTATAAAGCTATAGTGACTTGATGAATTATGTTATTAACATTCAGTATTTTTCAGGATACGGTTCTATAAAATATTTAAGAACTTCAGGTAAATTCTGTGCGTGTCCGACGTTAAGACGACTTGCTATCGAGAAATTTTCAGGAAGAATGTAATTTCGAAGAAGAAACTAATAAACTAAAAAGGGTAACTATTAATTGAGTTTATTTTTCAGGTAACATATTTCCACTTAGGTACGTACTTTAGACGTAATTTGCTGCTCGCGATTACGTGATTCATACTTTGTGCTAATTTCATGTTCTATGAATTTACGTATGAAGCGACGTGCTTGCGTACGCTAACTGAATTTGACAATGATTATTAATGAACTGGGTTGTAACTTGTGTATATTATGCATCGCTTGGCTGCACTGCTTTTTCACTGATGTCATATCTTATAATTATGTGCCTGCTGTGCTTATTTATTTAAATTATAATTGTCACCTGATTAATTGTGCTGACTGTGATTATGTATGTAAGTTATACTTTGTGATTTATCTGCTTACGCCTTCATGTTTACTTATTAAGATGACATATGAATATTTATTTGCTTATGCTGATATGATGCTAATGACCTGTTTATTCTGTTAGATAACATATGTTTGCTGCTATGCGTATCGATTGCATATTTATACATTTCTGTTTTGTTGTCATAACTACTCTTTAATTTGGTATATAGAAATGCTGATATACTGTGTATGAACGTAGAGTTTAGGTCACACTACAGATTGTTCGCTTGGCAGAGCCTCGTTGTAAGGATGGTGCTGCATCCACTTTTTGACATTGTGTTCTCTACTGGTATATTTACTCACTAGTGCTTGTTTTGCTTACGCTCAGTGCCTTATATTTTTAAGATAAGAAAATGAACTGCTATAATTCGACGAACGACATTAGTACAAGAAACTTCATAGAAGTCACATGAGCTGGAGGTTTTATGGAAACTGTATAACTTTATGCTAATAGGAAGGAAGCTAACGACACGACATACCATTACTAGGTTTAGACCATTGACAGTCATTACACTGCATTTTTCGTGAGCAATTGAAATAGGAAGTGACACTTGACACAAGAAATACTCCACATGTTTGCTTCTGCCATAATTCTTGAAGTGGTGTACACATTGTGAAACATTATGATCATTCACACTCCGTAATTGTACTTAATTACTGAGAGTTATTCGAACTAAGTCTGTTAGAGGTCATGTATGCATTTCTTTGTTTATAATTCATAATGAGCCGAAGATTTGGGTCAGATGGATTACACAGAGGTTGTGTGTTGGCAATGTGTCTTCAGATTGTATGGGATGATGAACAGAAGTTTGCATTAGGATTTTATGTGTACTTGTTCGAGGAGACTGACTAGAGGAAAGAGTTGTTATGGAAGTGAAATGATATTGGTAATAAGGTCTATATGTATCGACGCATTGAAGAGGTATTATTGAGGTATTATTGAGATGGTGTGAAGTTGATGATTATTGGAGTTTAGGAGGATAAGAGGTAAAGTAAGTGAGGAGCATATATTGGCAATAAGGTTTATATGTATCGATGTATTGAAGAGGTATTATTGAGGTATTATTGAGATTGTGTGAAGTTGATGATTATTGGAGTTTTGGTGGATAAGAGGTAAAGTAAGTGAGATGCATATTTTTTTTGTTGGTCTTATGGAACAAGGAGGATGAAGATAGCAGACTAGAACACTAAAGTAGAAGGAAGATAGTCTATACACACACTTTGTTAAATCACTATGCAGTATATACTTTTTTTTGAAGAGAGGAAGTATTTGCATATCTTGGCTCACTGACAGTTGTTCAACAACAGTACATTTGATCTGGCTTGGCAAACATTGGTCTTGACATGATGACTATGACGTTGACCTAACTATTATTGACTGTTATACATTGCTGCCACTACTACTTGATACACATGATGAACATCAGATTTTGACAGAATTACATTTACACAGTTAACACCATTCAATTACACAGTAGTACTTAATGTGGATGAAAGATGAATGAGTGTGTTTTGCGTGTTTTCCTTTCCTAATCCTACCCACCTATCTCGTAAATATTATTTTATTTGTTTGTAGTGGCTTGCACTGACACCCATAAATATTATAGGTTTACTGATATTTGAGTATTTGTAATAGTTAATATGAAAATTATCTGATATCATTTGTGTGTTTGTTATGATTTGTATGTTTAGTGTAAAAGCATTTGTATGTGCATTCAAACTATTGTTCATGCCTGAACTGTCTGATTAGTGATAGTGAATATTATGGACTGTTACTTGTAATTTTTCTACATGATTGGTGCCACTCGGACATGTTTAATTTCTGCTGATGAACAGTGTGATCAGGGATAGTGAATATTATGGACTGCTCTCTGGACCTGCTCATCATTGCTAGGTGCAACTGATGGACTACTTGTATGGAAATGAAGTCACTTGTTGCTGTCTGCACCTACTCAACATTGCTGGGTGCCACTGTTAGAACTGTTTCTACTGAAATAATGTCACTTGTTGCTGTCTTCACCTGCTCAACATTACTGGGTGGAACTGCTTCTACTGAAATGATGTCACTTGTTGGTGTCTGCACCTGCTCAACATTGCTGGGTGCAACTGATGGACTGCTTCTACTGAAATGATGTCACTTATCGGTGTCTGCACCTGCTCAACATTGCTGGGTGCAACTGATGGACTGTTTCTACTGAAATAATGTCACTTGTTGCTGTCTGCACCTGCTCAACATTACTGGGTGCCACAGATGGAACTGCTTCTACTGAAATGATGTAACTTTTTGGTGTCTGCACCTGCTCAACATTGCTGGGTGCCGCTGATGGATTGCTTCTACTGAACTAATGTGACTTGTTGCTGTGTGTACCTCTTCAACTTTACTGAGTGCCACAGATGGGACTGCTTCTACTGAAATGATGTCACTTGTTGGTGTCTGCACCTGCTCAACATTGCTGGGTGCAACTGATGGACTGCTTCTACTGAAATGATGTCACATGTTGGTGTCTGCACCTGCTCTCAACATTGCTGGGTGCAACTGATGGACTGTTTCTGCTGAAATGATGTCACTTGTTGGTGTTTGCACCTGTTGACCATTGCTGGGCTGGAATTATCAACTATTTGTTTTTTTTGAACAATTAAAAGTATTTTATATGAACATTTGTATAAACTGATTTTTTGTGTATTGTGCAAACTATTATGTAAAGCCACATGTATGAAAAGAATTTGTATTGCCTACTGTATTTTATATATTAGGTTATTGAAAGGTCAGTGCAAAGCCAAAATTTTAACTAATTATGTGATATTTACGTATTAATATTATCTTTTATTTTTGTCCGTATTTTTCTGGACGAATTTGGTGGTATTTTCACCACCAATGCTGGCAAAAATACCATCAAATTCTGGCCTGTGGAGGAGGGGCATATGAAAGGTGGCTACACTGAGCCACTGCGCCAGAGATTGCGCCAAAGAGTATTATTAAGCCGCCTCCACAGTGCTTGTCGAGAGCTCGTAGAAGTCAGTGCCTGTTAAGAACTCGTAGTAGTCAGTGCTTGTCGAGAGCTTGTAGTAGTCAATACTTGGAGAGAGCTCGTAGTAGTCAGTGCCTGTCGAGGTCTCGTGGTAGTCTGTGCTGAGATGTTGTAGCAGAGAGTGTTTGTTGAGATGTGCTATTAGGCAGTGCTTGCTGAGATTTGATATTGGAGAGTTCTGGTTGAGATATAATGTAAGGATTAGAGCGATTTTCATCAATATAAATGAGGTAACTAACTCCGTTTGTTTTTAATTTCAGTATCCTAAATAATGCGTCATTACAGGTTCAGTCAACAAAGCATCTGGCGTGTGTTCTGGTATTAGAGTTTAATTCTGCTTTCCTTACGCAGTTATAGTATTTGTAATTTTCTTTTATCACGTCAGTATGAATGGTATTTGAAATTTCTTGTCTTGTTGAAGAAGAACCGTGCCAGATGTGTACGTTGAGTCACACTCCCACACACAGAACAATTACACTTTTGCTTGGGTTTTGTAGGTTTTATAGTTGCTGGGGACTTAATTAATTAATTGTGTTAACGAAAAATTTCATTTCATTCTTCTTGTTGTTCTTTGCAGTCAGATAGCGTAATAATACTAGTCAGGGCCAACCGATTACGAGACACAGCGTAATCGGACATACAGCTACGAAAAATTTAAAAAGTATTTTCAATCATATTTAATTAAGCCCCCATGCACTGTCTCTCACAGAGATACATTGTCATCAGCAACCTCAAGCTTTTAATTTCTTCTCCTTGAACTTTAATTCCCTTCACAGAATTCTCCTTGGTTTCAATTACTGCTTACTAAACGTGCAGCTGAATAAGATCGGCGAAAGACTACAACTCTGTCTCGCTCACTTCTTAACCACTGCTTCCCTTTCATGTTCTTCGACTCTTGTAACTACCGTTCGGTTTCTGTACAAGTTTCATATACCCTTTCGCTCCTGATTTTAGCCTTGCTAGCTCCAGAATTTCAAAGAGTGTGTTCTAGTCAACATTGTCATATGGTTTCTCTGAATCTACTACTGCTATAAAGGTAGGTTTATCTCTTTTTAGGCTATCTTCTGAGATAAGTAGTACAGTCAGTACTGCCACGTGTGTTCCTATGTCTCTCCAGAACTCAAACTGATCCTCCACGAGGCAGTCTTCTATCAATTCTGTAAGTAATTTGTGTCAGTAAGGAAGGTTAACCAACACAATAAAATAAAATTTCTCTGTTTCTGCTGTAAGTAGGCTGTTTAGGTTTTTTTGTTGGTAACGCCACCTCTGTATGAAAATCACTGGCTGTGCTGTGTGCAGTCTGTGGCTGCTTTGCATTGTTGTAATACTCGCCATTGTAGTGTTAGGCAGCTGGCTGTGAACAGCGCGTAGCGTTGCGCAGTTGGAGGTGAGCCGCCAGCAGTGGTGGATGTGGGGAGAGAGATGGCGGAGTTTTGAAATTTGTCATGAACTGCTATATTTATATATGATGATATCAAGGTAAATACATTGCTTGTTCTCTATTAATATCTTTCATTTGCTAACTATCCCTATCAGTAGTTAGTGCCTTCCATAGTTTGAATCTTTTATGTAGCTGGCAGTAGTGGCGCTCGCTGTATTGCAGTAGCTTGAGCAGCGAAGATTTTTGTGAGGTAAGTGATTTGTGAAAGGTATAGTTTAAGGTTAGTCAGGGCCATTCTTTTGTAGGGAATTTTGAAAGTCAGATTGCGTTGCGCTAACAAAATATTGTGTGTCAGTTTAAGCACAGTCATGTATAATTGTTCAAAGGGGACGTTTCACTGCGTTAGCTTCCACATGTAATACTTCAAACTTTTCTTCAGAATTCTTGTTTTGTATTAATTTTATTTTATGGTGGTTGTTAATCAAATTAAGTGTTTTATCATGCATTCATCCTCTCTTCTGTTGGGTGTTATTCTTTCCTATTACTATCTTCCTCCTTTCCGCCTCATTTTTCCGTAAACAAATTTGACACGATCTCACACACGTCACACACACACACACACATACGCACATTATTTTCGAGGTTTAGTGTTAAGTTTTTATGGTTTGTTCCCTATATATATGTATTTACTGTTTAATACTGTATGTGTTTTGAGCCGTGCTCACTCCCAACTATGCGTTTTGGTGAACTTCGCTTTCTATCTGTGTTAGGTTTCCCGCCCTTGTTGCGATTGCGTCGTGGTTCTTCTTCCTTCCACGTGTGGCAGCAGCGATGTGTATCGATATTTGCACCGTGTATCATCTTTGGTAGTTTCCGGATAGGACATCTGAAGTGAGTCGGTCGGTTGCTGCGGACCAGAGAAGTTATCTCCGTGCGGTGCAGTCGGCTGGGTCTGCTGGCAGTGCCTGTGCAGTGTCAGAGCGTGTGTCGAGCTGTCCGATCGCTACGAGCTTTATGGTTCACCGACCCAAGTTGAGTAGTTGTTTCAAATACTCAAGCCATGTCCACTCATGTTGTGTGGTTCGTTTCGGTGGTTCGCTGTTGGGGAGGTTTTCCTGTGAGCAACACCGAGTGTTTCTATTGCTGATATTTAGCCACTATTTGGTGCGGTTAGCTATATTGGTTGACTACGATTCGAGTGCACCAGAGGAAGTTTATGCCTTGTGGCCGTTAGTGTTCTGGTTACCTGCCCTGACCACTGACGTAAATTCAGGCAGTGCCCTTTCCTCACCTGTTGTCGCTGTCCAACATGGTGTGTAGTTTTGACAGTTAATACATATTTCATTGTGGATAACCACGTTCGTAACCTTTTGTGTTTGAGTTCTCATGTACTGATTGGTGGCAAGCAAGTCGTTGTGTCGGTCGGTCCGTGGCTGTCCCCTGGTAGGGTTCCGACGGATAAAGTGTAGTGGGGATCACTACTTGTCTCACCTAAGTGAACGATGCGACACCGACCTCCCTGGAGGCTTCTGTGTGCCGTTTTCTTTATTGTCCTTCTCACTAGTTTTTAATTGTCTGTTTATAATCTATCATAGCCAATGATTTAAAAATTCTTGTTTTACTAGACTTTATGTATTTTCGAATTTTGGAAAATCAATTGTGGGCCTTAAGCCGCTTAAAATTCTGGAAATTGCCCTTGAACCAAAAACACTGTGGCCTCCTGCCTTAAAGATTATGGTAATATATTTTAAAATTTTCAAATTTAATTTTGGCCCTGAGCCGCTTGTATTGCACCTTGCATATGTTTGTTTTATCGACTTTTGCCTTCAGGCTTTCCAGCCTTGCTGTGATAGCATATGTATTTTAATTATTTTATTGCCATTTTAACTGCATTTTTTGTTGACTTTTAAGATTTCTTGTTTGGGGGCCCTCAGCCATGAAATAATTGCCTGTTTGAAACTCGTAGTTCTTAAGGTTCGGCTATGTGCCGTTTTTGCTTAAAGGTGTTATTAAATTATAGTAAATTACAATTTTGTGTGAACCTGACCGACACCTTATTTGCCCCTTTCCACAATCCTTGTCACCTGTTCTGCCCTGCGGGTTTAGGGGGCGTCGCTTGTTTGTACCTTTTTCTCAGTTTGTAGTTAACAAGGAATAGGTTCAGAGATAAACTACGTGATCAAAAGTATCCGGACACCTGGCTGAACATGACTTACAAGTTCGTGGCGCCCTCCATCGGTAATGTTGGAAGGTTTATTGAGGAACGGAAGCCCATTCTTCACAGAGTGCTGCACTGAGGAGAGATATCGATATTGGTCGGTTAGACCTGGGACGAAGTCGGCGTTCCAGAACATCCCAGAGGTGTTCTGTAGGATTCAGGTCAGGACTCAGTGTAGGCCAGTCCATTACAGGGGTGTTATTGTCATTTACCCACTCCGCCACAGATCGTGCATTATGAACAGGTGCTTGATCGTGTTGAAAGATGCAATCGCCATCCCCGAATTGCTCTTCAACAGTGGGAAGCAAAGATTAATGTACTCCTGTGCTGTGATAGTGCCACGCAGAACAACAAGGGGTGCAAGACCCTCTCCATGAGAAACACGACCACACCATAACACCACCGCAACCGAATTTTACTGTTGGCACTACTCACGCTGACAGATGACGTTCACCTGGCATTCGCCATAACTACATCCTTCCATCGTATCGCCACATGGTGTACCATAATTTGTCGCTCCACACAACGTTTTTCCACTGTTCAATCGTCAAATGTTTACGCTCCTTACACCAAGCGAGGCGTCGTTTGGCATTTAACAGCGCATGCGTGGCTTATGAGCAGCCGCTCGACCATAAAATCCAAATTTTCTCACCTCCCGTCTAACTGTCATAGTGCTTGCAGTGGATTCTGATGCAGTTTGGAATTCCTGTGTTATGGTCTGGATAGATATCTGTTTATTACACATTACGATCCACTTCAACTGTCGGCGGTCTCTGTCAGTGAACAGGCGAGGTCAGTCTGTACGCTTTTGTGGTGTACGAGTCCCTTCACGTTTCCACTTCAGTATCATATCGGAGAAAGTGAACCTACGGATGTTTAGGAGTGTGGAATCTCGCGCACAGATGTACGACACAAGTGACACCGAATCACCTAAAAAAGGTTCGAAGTCCGTGAGTTCCGCGGAGCTCCCCATTCTGCTCTCTCACGATGTCTAATGACTACTGAGGTCACTGGTATGGAGTACCTTGCAGTAGTTGGCAACACAATATACCTAATATCAAAAACCTAGGCCGTGCGGTTCTAGGCACTTCAGTCGGGAACCACGTGACCGCTACGGTCGCAGGTTCGAATCCTGCCTCGGGCATGGATGTGTGTGATGTCCTTAGGTTAGTTAGGTTTAAGTAGTTCTAAGCTCTAGGGGACTGATTACCTCGGATGTTAAGTCCCATAGTGCTCAGAGCCATTTGAACCATCAAAAACCTATGTTTTTATGGTGTCCGGATACTTTTGATCACGTAGTGTACATAAATGACACCACCGATTTGCTGAGCAGCAATCTCCGACTGCTTGTCGCTAACGTTGTACGGAAAAGTATCGTTGTTGAGTGGCTGTAGAATGTTGCAGGATCACTTAGACGGATTTTACTGATATATTTGGTGCGATGAACTGTAGCGTGTTTTAAATTTAGAAATACGTAAGTTAATGCATGAGTTGGATAAACAACTCTGCAATGTTAGAATTCAGTGTTGTGGTGTGTTGTTTGATAGTCATGTCGATTAAATACCTTGGCTTAACGTTGCAAAGCGATATGAAATGGAAAGAGCTCGTAATGTCAGTGTTATGGGAGGTGAATGGTCGACTTCGGTTTATGGGAAGAATTTTAGGAAAGTGTAATTCATCTATAATGGAGGCCGCGTATACATTAATAATGGGACTCATCTTTGAGTGTTCCTATAGTGTTTTAATCCCCACCAGGCCGAATTGAAGGAAGACATTACCCAGTTCATAGGCGTGAGGCTGGACTTGGTACCGGGCGGTTACATCAACATGCGAGTGTTATGGAAATGCCTCGTGAACTCAAACCTCAAATCCGAATCACTCGAGGGAAGGCGGTGTTTTCATTTTAATTTATTTTTTATTTTTTATTCCTCGAGGAACGCTACTGAGAAAATGTAAAGAACCAGCATTTGAAGATGACTGCAGAATGATTCTGCTGCCGGCAACGTATATTCCGCGTAACGACCACAAAGACTAAATAAGAGACATTATCGGTCGTATGGAGGCATTACACAGTTGTTTTATCCTTGCTCTATTTTCGACTGGAACAGGAAAGAAGTAACTAGTAGTGGCACAAAAGACTCTCTGCCCTGCACCATACGGTAGCTTGCGCAGTTCGCATGCACATGTGCATGCAAAATTTTCGTCATATTCTGCTATTCAATTATAATTGTGAAGCGACTTAAGAACCTGTTAACTGAATGTAATTGTCATATCTTATAAAAATGGATGCATAGATTTGTGTATGCTCCACGTCTCCTCCTAAACCAGTGGACTAATTTCAGCCAAAGTTGGCACACATACCCCTTACTGTCAGGCAACAATCGATGTGGGGAAAGAACCACCTACCTATCATAGTACAGGGGATATGACGGCATGAACCATGAGATGCGTCAAAAACTGCCGCATCATGCTTACGTTTATACAGGATGGTTCATTAATGGTGACCGGGCCAAATATCTCACGAAATAAGCGTCAAACGAAAAAACTAAAAGGAACGAAACTTGTCTAGCTTGAAGGGGGATACCAGATGGCACTATGGTTGGCCCGCTAGATTGCGCAGCAATAGGTCAAACGGATATCAACTGCGTTTTTTTAAAATAGGAACCCTCATTTTTATTACACATTCGCATAGTACGTAAAGAAATACGAATGTTTTAGTTGGACCACATTTTTCGCTTTGTGATAGATGGCGCTGTAATAGTCACAAGCATGTGGCTCACAATTTTAGACGAACGGTTGGTAACAGGTAGGTTTTTTTAAATTAGAATACGGAACGTAGGTACGTTTGAATATTTTATTCCGGTTGTTCCAATATGATACATCTACGTTCGAAAACTTATCTTTTCTGTGAACGGATGCTGTTACAGCGTGATACCTGTAAATACCACATTAATGCAATAAATGCTCAAAATGATGTCCGTCAACCTCAGTGCATTTGGCAATACGTGTAACGACATTGCTCTTAACAGCGAGTAGTTCGCCTTCCGCAATGTTCGCACATGCATTGACACTGAGCTGATGCATGTTGTCAGGCGTTGTCGAAGGATCACGATAACAAATATCCTTCAACTTTCCCCACAGAAAGAAATCCGGGGACGTCAGATCCGGTGAACGTGCGGGCCATGGTATGGTGCTTCGGCGACTAATCCACCGGTCATGAAATATCCTATTCAGTACCGCTGCAACCGCACGCGAACTGTGTGTCGGACATCCATCATGTTGGAAGTACACTGCCATTCTGTCGTGCAGCGAAACATCTTGTAGTAACATCGGTAGAACATTACGTAGGAGCCGGCCGAAGTGGCCGTGCGGTTAAAGGCGCTACAGTCTGGAACCGCAAGACCGCTACGGTCGCAGGTTCGAATCCTGCCTCGGGCATGGATGTGTGTGATGTCCTTAGGTTAGTTAGGTTTAACTAGTTCTAAGTTCTAGGGGACTAATGACCTCAGCAGTTGAGTCCCATAGTGCTCAGAGCCATTTGAACCATTTGAACCATTACGTAGGAAATCGGCATATATTGCACCATTTAGATTGCCATCGATAAAATGGGAGCCAATTATCGTTCCTCCCATAATGCCGCACCATACATTAACCCGCCAAAGTCGCTGATGTTCCACTTGTCGCAGCCATCGTGGATTTTCCGTTGAACAATAGTCCATATTACGCCGATTTACGTTAGCGCTATTGACGAATGACGCTTCGTCGCTAAATAGAACGCGTGAAAAAAAATCTGTCATCGTCCCGTAATTTCTCTCTTTGTCGCTAAATAGAACGCGTGAAAAAAATCTGTCATCATGCCGTAATTTCTCTTGTGCCCAGTGGCAGAACTGTACACGACGTTCAAAGTCGTCGCCATGCAATTCCTGGTGCATAGAAATGTGGTACGGGTGCAATCGACGTTGATGTAGCATTCTCAACACCGACGTTTTTGAGATTCCCGATTCTCGCGCAGTTTGTCTTACTGATGTGCGAATTAGCCGCGACAGTAGCTAAAACATATACTTTTTTTGTTTTTTTTCTTTATTGTGATTTTAATACCAGTATAACAGGTAGGCTGGCAGCAGCACAATACGCCGCTCTTCAGCCAAAGATAGTACAATGATAAAACAGAGAAGACACATGAGTTGGAACAAAACGGCGGGGAAAAGCAGTCGACACACGGACACAAAAAACATAAAACCGTTCACACTCGATGACAATCCACACTACAAACTGTTGACACGAAGCACAAACACTGAAGATGTCGATGGCACTGGTGAAAGATGGAGTGTGAGGGTGAACACTGAACACTAAACACGACGGCACACACGAGACACTGATGGAGATGATCTCCGGCGCACCAATGTCCACTTAGCGTGTGCGAGTCCGGGGACCTGCCAAGAGGGGTGAAGAAGCGGGAGGTGGGGGAGAGGGGAGAACAAGGATGCCAATGCCAATGGCTGGGGAGATGGGGGAGGAGGAGAGGGACAGGGGAGGGGAAGCCCGGGGGTGGATCGAGGAGAAATGGAGGAGGGAGGGAAGAGGGAGAGAAGGGTGGGAGTGTGCCCAAAGGAGCAAACACAGGAAGAGGAAGGGAGGATCAACGTTGGTAGGAGGGGTTGATGGAGGGGAGGAGGGCATCATCAGGGAGAGGGAGCTGGCGGAAGCCACCTTGTGAGAGGGTACGGAGGATGGAGGGATGGAGTCCGGGTGGGACGTGGGAATACAGACGCGGCAGTGGGTGGGGGCGGGAGAGGATGGGCGATACAAGCGGGTGAGGAGGATCGAGTTTGTGGGAGGTGTATAGGATCAATATCCTTTCAAGGAAAAGGAGGAGGTGGGGGAACGGAATGAGATCGTACAGGATCCATGTGGGGGAGGGGGGACAGATGCGATAGGCGAGGCGGAGAGCATGGCGTTCATGGATTTGAAGGGATTTATAAAAGTTGGGGGGGGGGGGGGCGGAGATCCAGGCCAGATGGGCGTAACAAAGGATAGGGCGGATGAGGGATTTATACGAGGGGCGTTCAGAAAGTAAGCTCCGATCGGTCGCGAAATGGAAACGACTATGAAAATCCGATAAAGCTTTGCACAGATGTGTTGGGTAGTGTCTCTAGTATAACCCCAGTTAGCATCACGTCGCTCTTCTCATTTCTGAGCTCGCAGTGAGTGCGTAAAGATGTCTAGAAAATAGGGTCTGCTACCAAGTACGAGGGCCTGGTGAGAAATTTCGCCTGAAGCTATGCAGCTAACATTACATAACTGTCGTGCTGTTTCGTCTTCACGACAATTCTCAGCCGCATTCTGCAGGGGCAATGAAGATGCTCCTGCATCGTTTTCAAATGGAAATGTTAGATTACTCACAATACAGTCCGCAATTATCTCCCCCTGAGTTTCATCTCTGGTCACATGAACCGCTGTCTTTGAAGACAACATTTTGACACAGACAACGAGGTGTAGGCCTGCGTGGAGAATTGGCGGAAAGCACTGGCGGCTGCCTTCTATGATGAGGCTATTGAAAAGTTGGTACAACGCTATGACAAAAGCCTAAGTCAGAACGGCGACTATGTAGAGAAGTAGCTGAAAGGTGTAGCTAATTGTTACAAATAAAACATTTCTGATGTTCACTGTGGTTTCAATTTGGCAATCAATCGGAGCTTACTTTCTAAACAGGCCTCGTATGTGTGGAGTATGGTGGAGGGGTCCAGACCCCACGTACAGCCGGAAAGGAGCTTGAGGGGACGAAGTCGGGAGCGTGCCTTGGCTTGTATTGTCCGGAGATGGGGGGTCCAGGAGAGTCGACGGTCGAGGGTGACGCCAAGGTACTTAAGGGTGGGGGTGAGGACGACAGGACAGCCATAGATGGTGAGATAGAAATCAAGGAGGCGGAAGGAAGGGGTGGTTTTGCCTACAATGATCGCCTGGGTTTTGGAGGGATTGACCTTGAGCAACCACTGGTTACAGCAAGCGGTGAACTGGTCAAGATGGGATTGGAGAAGGTGTTGGGAGCGCTGCAGGGTGGGGCAAGGGCAAGGAAGGCGGTGTCATCGGCAAACTGGAGAAGGTGGACCGGGGATGGCGGCGGCATGTCCGCTGTATATAAAAGGTACAGGAGGGGAGAGAGGACAGAGCCTTGGGGCACACCGGTGGGGGGAGAAAAGGTGTAGGAATCCGTGTTTTGGATGGTGACGTAGGAAGGACGGTGGGAGAGAAAGGAGCCGATCAGACGGACGTAGCTAATGGGAAGGGCGAAGGTTTGGAGCTTGAAGAGGAGACCAGAATGCCATACGCGGTCATAAGTACGTTCAAGGTCCAGGAAGAGGAAGATTGCGGAGCGACGGGAATTAAGCTGTTCGGAAAGGAGATGAGTGAGGTAAAGGAGAAGGTCGTCGGAAGAGAAGGACGGCCGAAAGCTACACTGGGAAACGGGAAGGAGGCGGTGCTGGCGGAGATGCTGGTGGATGCGACGGGTGAGGATAGATTCCAGGACTTTGCTGAAGACCGAGGTAAGGCTGATGGGACGGTAGGAGAAGACGGCGGACGGCGGTTTACCAGGTTTAAGGAACATATGGGAGGTTTTCCACAGGGCGGGGTAGTAACCGGTGGACAGGACTACATTGTAGAGCCTGGCCAGGGTGGAGAGGAAAGAGACAGGAGCTTCACGAAGGTGACGGTAGGTGACACGATCGTGACCAGGAGCGGTGTTGCGTTTCGTGCGGAGTGTAGCAATGAGATCCTGAGTAGTGATAGGGGCATTGAGTTCCGTGTGTGCAATGTTGTCCAAGTACTGGAAACCAGGAGCGAGGGGAGGGACAGAGGTGTCAGTTCGATCGCGGACAGCTGGGAAGAGGAAGTAATCGAACTGGGGATCATCGGGGATGGAAAAGACATCGGAGAGGTAAGAGGCAAAGTGATTGGCCTTACTAAGGGTGTCAGGGAAGGGGTGATCATCATGGAGAATAAAACACATACTTTGGCATCATCATTTGTTGCAGGTCGTGGTTGACGTTTCACATGTGGCTGAACACCTCCTGTTTCCTTAAATAACGTAACTATCCGGCGAACGGTCTGGACACTTGGATGATGTCGTCCAGGATACCGAGCAGCATACATAGCACATGCCCGTACTACAAGAATATTTAATAAAAAATGGAGGTTCCTGTTTAAAAAAATGCAGTTGATATCCGTTTGACCTATAGTAGCGCCATCTAGCGGGGCAACGATAGTGTCATCTGGTTTCCCCTTTCAAGCTAGACGAGTTTCGTTCTATGGAGTTTTTTCGTTTGATGCTTATTTCGTGAGATATTTGGCCCGGTCACTATCAATCGACCACCCTGTATTTATTTCTTCTGTGCTACTATCTCTGTTGGAGCCAGTATTCGCATATGCCGCTAAATGCTTCTAAAAAATTGTATCACAGCACAACATATAGTCCAGGAGAGATGACGCCATAAACACTGAAATATGTGGAAAAATGCCACATGAAGTTTCAATACTCGTATTCTTTAGTACTAAGACACACCCACAGTCGAGTTCCCTGACAGCTGGCAGTGAGTTTGACAGCTTTGAAATGCGAAGCGTGGTCGGCTATAGATGAAAACAATAGCCGGCTATAAAACGTTGAAAAAGCGTTGCCATAGA